>NC_142094.1:32045000-32241250 GCF_054644295.1 Miniopterus natalensis
TTTGCACAATTGTAGAAAAAATAAAATGTGATTAGAAGATAAAATATTTTGGAAATGTTATTGAGAAAGAAAGAACTCAATCTAGTAGATATAAAAATATTGAATTACTCTTTGAGCACTGGAATTTTTAAGCAGCCTAAATTCCCTTTGTCAAGTCACCTAATTTTTAAAAAATGTATTAACTTAATTGTGAATAATACATATAAATACTTATAAATGCTCTGAATATAAGTATTGACTAAACTGCTTCAGATTTTCTCATTCACAATGGTGAAGTATAAATAAAAGCCTTGGTTCTTTTTTTCTGTGGAGACACAACTTTCTGCTGCTATTTTCCTCATAAATGTTTCTTTTTGAAAAGATAATTGCTTTTCATAGGTGATTTAAAGATACTTGCTTTTGGAGTATAACATCTGTGCAGTTCCTGAGTTGTAATAAAATTTTTGATAAGGGTTAGCTTATTTCTGCATTATTACTAATTTACCAGTCTAATTTCACATTCCTAGATTTTCAAAACTAAGGTGGAAGGAAATAACAGTGTAAGCATGTTTATCTAAGCACATTCTGACATATTTAATAAGATCTACTTAAAATATTATATATAAATTTAAGTGTAAAAACATATCATAGGGAATGCCGAATTATTTATTCTGATACTTCTGGCAGTGATAAGGTGTATTTTTTTCCTATTTTTCTCTTTAAATGTATATTGACATACTATTTTCATACATTTATTCCCTGAGGGAGCACACTGTGAAAATTATTTGATTTAAGGATAAAGTGAAAATTATTTTTACTGCGAGATTTTCTATACAGAAAATGCAAACTTTGAAGGTATAATTTAAATATCCAGCTGGTATTGACCTAAATGATTTGTCTACCCTCCTGGGTGTTTCTTAAGGATAGAAAATGAAATTTGAAACATCTTTATCACAATATTATTTTAATAAGTTTGACAAGTTCAAAGCTACTTTTCTTATTATGTATCCTAATGTGTACAGATTAAGTGAAAAATATAAGCTTCTTTTATTTTCATGTTGAGATATCAAATGGCTTCTGTTCAGAGAATATACACATACAATTGCCATTGGAGTGTGAAAGAATTTTTGCTTTAACTGGTCAATACCTGGCTTTGTAATAGTTTCAACTTGTGCCATTAAGAGAGAAATATAAAGAAATTATTTTTGTTATTTCAACTAGAATATGCCGTCTATGGGTTTATATAAAATAAAAATGAAAATACATCTTTACATATATTTTATGAAATGGCACATATAATTATTGTTAGATTTTCTTGTAAGGAAATTTAAAACTTTGAAGATTCAATATAAACTTTCAAGTTTTATTAAAATAAATGATTTCCTTATCTCCTTAATAATATAAATTTGAAAATCTATTTCAGTATATAAATATAATTCTTTTAAAAATAGATACATATAGTATATTACATCTATAATACAGAATTTCATCTATCTATCTGTCATCTAGCATCTATCTATATCTATTCCTAATTGTAGGACATTGTGATTGTGTCCAGTGTTGGTATCACAACTGATACATCATACCTCATACAAAGATATTTGAAGATATATGTGAATATACCTGCAGCATAATTTTTTAAATATAGAATTGTTATTCATTGTAACACATGTATTTTAATATTTGGTAGATATCACCAAATTATTTTCAGTAGAAGTTGTAGCATTTCTATTCATTAACCATGTATGAGAGAGAACCTGTTTCCCCACACTTTTTCCACCATAAATAACCAGATTTTATCTTTGACAATCTGATACGTGAAATATGGTATCTCCTGGTTTTGTTATGTATTTTTCTCATTAATGTTATATTAGTGTGTATGTATTTGTGTGTGCCTTGATAGGTAAGTATAATTTATAGTGATATAATATGAAAAATGAAATTTAGAAATGATTTAAACTGAAAATTATAAATGGGTGCATATATATATGTAATATACACTATATATCATATATAGTGCATAGTGTGTGTCTATATGTGTGTGTGCACTAGAGGGTAATTAACAAATAAAACCAAAATAACAATGACTTCAAACATCAAAATTTTATTTCTAACACATGCCAAGTTTTATCTGTTTCTGTACCTAGGAGAGACATGCTTCATATTATGATTCAGGAAACCAGGCTCAACTGGATTCCAAGGCTTAATATAAGGCTTTTCCCACGATTATCATCCATGGGAAGGGAGAAGCTAGATAGAACTGAGATTATTTACTTCATCTGTCCAAAAATGACATATATCACTTCTTCTCATGGTCTCACACGTTTTATGTGGTCCTGCCAAGTGTGGGAAGCAGAATATTTCATTTTTCAAGAAAAAAGGGCAATATGTATACTAGTAAACATTGGTATTTTTTATCATCTTGCATTTCTCTTACTCAGAAAATGCAAATGAGCTGTGCTACACAGGGGCCCTCCCACCATACAGGGGCTTCTACCAAAAGTTTTCACCTGTTAACGTTTTTCTCAGTAAAGATACTTTCTACTTATTTGAAAATGTGTCACTTATTTTTGAGGATTTCCAAAGGGGCTCTATGATAGGACGTCTGACTTGATGAACTGATTGAAAAACATAAAAATTGTCTTTTTATGAATATGAAAAGGAAAGAGCATTAACTGTCCCTTCAGGCCATGCTTCAAATAGTGGATGAGATACCTGTAGTCTTTTTTCAAAAGTCACACTTCCTTTTCTCCTGGAAGGTGCTGACCAACTTGGACATTTCCTGGGGCGTCACTTAATCCTATCTTTTCGTTATTTAGATTTTTTTTAATGATGCTTTATAATTGATCTTCAGCAGTAAGGCATATCCAAGTTTTAGTATGTTTACAACTTTTTCAAAACAATATTTTTAATAAAATAACTGCATCACTTAATTTATTTTCAGGATGAGCGAATAGATTGTGCTTATTCTCTTTCCTTAATCTCATTCCTGCATTGGTAAGAAACTTGCTATGCATATTTGACATATGAGAGCCAAATTTTTGTTATGCTTTTTCATTTTCATTTTTCAACTTAAGTGAGGCCTGTTTTAAACAAAGATAGATGTCCAAATTCCTAGTAATAGGGCAGTTTTCCTTAATTCTGAGCAATAGGAAAATAGTATATCCATTATAAGACAAAAACAATAGGAGCACCTTATCTTATAGCACAAGACAGCATCCTAAGTCTTACTACATATGCGATCTTACCTTAATACCATAATATATTCCTTTGTCATAAAAACAGTTTCAAGAATATCACATAAAGTGCATTGCTAACGTCCAATTCAAGCACTCTATTAGTTTCCTAGGGCTGCCATAACAAATTAGCACAGTCTTAGAGGCTTTAAAAAACAGAAATGTATTTTTTCACAATTCTGGAAGTCAGAAACCTAAAGTGTCAGCAGGGCTACACTCCCTCAGAAAGCTCTGAGGGAAAATCTATCTTTGCATCTTCTAGCTTCTGGTGACTCTGGGCATTTCTTGATTTATTGCAGCATTACACCAATCTCATCTTCCATGTTCACATGGCATTCTCCTGTGTCTCTCTGTCTTCCTCTTGCATTTTGTATAAGAACGCGTATCTTTGGGTTTAGGGACTACCCAGTTAACCCAGTATAATTTCATCTCAGTGTCTTCAACTTACTATCTGCAAAGACCCTTTTTCCAAATAAAGATCGTGTTCACATGTTCTAATTGTTAGAACTTGGACATATCTTTTGGGGATCACTATTCAACTCAATATAAACATTTTTTTTAAATGTGGATCTTAGTTAAAGAACCTTTGATGTAGAAGAAAAACATATTGCCTAATATATGACAGTGATTAAAAATTTAAACATGATATTATGCTTGCATTGCTCACAGTTTCTGCTTTTGTAAGTATCTACCCTTATATTTCCACGCATCCAAATATTCTCTACCCTGAAAAGGCTCATCTCAGATATAATTTCCCTAAGAAATCTGAATTTCCTTATAGATATGAATGATCTCCTTACAAACTTAAAATAATCCAATAATTTTTGTTTTTCTTATGACAGTGAAAAGTTTCTGTCTTGTGCTGTGGTATAATCAATACCTCTTCCTAGTCTATTTTTTAATGATCACATTACTGTTTTACAAAGAAGAAACAGGACCCTTGAAAGGCTCAGACACTTTCCCAAAGTGATGCAGCATGTAAGGGGCAGAGTCAGGATTGCGACTCAGGTTAGTGAGACACGGATGCCAAGCTGTCAGTCATTACATATGCCAGTGTTTAAGGTATGTTTAGTTTCGAAGCGTTGTGAAAAGACATGGATTTGAAGATCTCACTTCAAGACTTGCCTGTATTCTAATGTGTGATCTTGGTGACACCACCTAACCTCTCAGTCTCAGAGGAAATGAAAACCCTTATTTTTTTAAATCATTTTGATATAGCAATTAACAGACATTTATTTAGAAAAAACTAACAAACAAAACAAAAAATGTCAAGTTACAGAATTATGTTACATTTTCCCAATTTATTCATGGTATTATTTTCCCAATGAATATTTCATACCTTGTCTTTTTTCTCAAACCCCCAACATACCTTTCTTGTGCCCAGACTTCCCCGTGTCCTGTGCCCTCCCTCGAAGCAATGAATGAGCGTGCCCGTCACTGCAGCCCACTCGCCTTCGCAGCCCGGGGGCTGCCCTCAATCATGCCCCTCTGGCTGCCCTGCTCCGCCTGCGCTGCTCCTCCCCTGGCTTACCCCCGGGGGGAGCCTGTCTGCCTCCACAAACATGGACTCACTCCTCCAATTCTTTCACTAACCATCACCACTCTCTTACAGCCCCGCATTTTTCTGTGCACTTGTACAGAAAAAAGAATTGTCTAAACTCTCCCTCTCTCTATATATATAGATTTTTGATTGAAGGAGAAAAGTGCACAACTTTAAGCTCAAATACAAGCTCTTATTGGAAGTTTAAATGCCAATCTTAGTGATACTCACAAAAAGATAAGTAGCCAATACCCAAAACTGATTAAAAGATTGTCTGGAACCATCTTTAAATCCTAAAAGTAATAGAAAAAGCATATGGGCATGTCATCAATATGACTTTACCCTGGAAATCTGTATGATCCTTAAAATTGTTCACATGATTATAAAATTTAGAATGTAAATCGGTACTTGAGCAATGATGATGACTGTCCTAAATGCATACTTACTCTGGTAAGATAGATATGCATCCAAGAAAGCTTTTGTGGATATATATTCACACACATTTTGTATTATTTTTTAAAGTAACTACATGACACATCTGAAAATTCTTTTTGAGAAAATTCTGACAATGGAATTACTAAAATTTTCATCATGAACATCCCGGAACATTATCTTTATAGATGTTGCATATATTACTGAGGTAGATTTCTTCCAGGCAGAAAGACACTCTAAACTGTTACAATTTTCAAAGAACGTGGCTATGAAAAGAGGTTCTGTGGAATGCGATGTTGGTATTGTGGTCCCAAATACACAGAGAGCTATGATTATGTAATCTGCAGTTCATGACAAACATTCTGGAGCTTTCAAAGTGTTATACCACCAGCTAGACAGCAAAAGCAGTTGTGTGGTGTTTTTTTTTGGGGGGGGGTAACACCATGTGTTAAAAATAGTTTAACTAAAACAATTTAATATTTCATAGTTTTCATTAAAATCAAAATACTCTGTTTTATTGAAAATATTGTAGAGGACCAAAAAATGGGGCATTATATTTGCACAAAGAAGCTAATATCAGTTTAAATTCAGCAAAGTTTTCAGCCCCCCATTTTATCTCTGCCAGCTTCACTTACTTACAGTATCTTCCTGAATCTTAGTCTTATCAACTGTGACTGCTGACACATCATAACGCAACCTAATGCACACACGCATCTTCTTTCCCCAATTTCTCTTTTCTGTAACCTAACACTCATTTTTATCCCGTCCACTGCAATTGTATTTCATTATTTTTAATCTTTATATACCCTTTGTATATCAGCTTTTGACAAAATATACTTTTGAAATGTATGACAGATTGGTGGGTATGGACAAAGGGATGGAATTTATTTCTTCCTCAAATTTTTCTTTCACTATAATCATTATTAAAATAGCAACTTCAAAATCATCCAAAGATCTGATTTCATCTTTTCCCATGGGCATCACATTAATAAGTTTCTAATCTTAAGACTCTCCTTCCTTTCATCCACAAAGGATCCCTGATTCTGATTTATTCATCCAAGTCTGAAACTGGAAGGTGGTTGGTGGGGGGGAGAGTTTCTAGCCACTCATTTGCATGAACGTTAGTATTCTTTAATGATATTTTTTCTAAGAGAAATATCCTGCTGAATCATGTAAAATTGGAGACTTTTCAAAGTTTTAAAAGTCACACTGCATGCTTTCTGAGTAGTAATTAAAAACTTGCACCTTTGAACTTTAGCAATAATTCTAAGGGGAAACTTTATAGTGACTACTGCTTAACTAAACCAGAATGCTAATTAAGTAGAAACAAGCCATAATTTATATTTCCATACATGATTTGTTTTAAGACTTTGCTTTGTTTTTCAAAAAATTCTTCTTAAACAAGGTACTTATTTATCACTTTCCATTAATTTTACCATTTCAACAAAAGTATTAAAATAGGACTCTGTGGCTTACATTCATTTCTTTTTAGTGATTTCTCTATGAAGACCCATATTAAAAATAGATATTATAGGTTACAGGGGGCTCTGCTAATAGTGTACTCAGACATGGGGAGGGAGGTTCTTATAACTCATAAGAGATAAACCGTTTGAGGAAGAAAACATTATTTAAGTTATATTTGCCCCCCAAACATAAAGAAACCAATACAATAATCATATTGAGTTACCATTCACTGATAGGACAAAATTTTACAATTATTATATATATATTTAATTTAATAATTTTTAAGTTAATTAAAGTTTCCAGAGACTGCGCGTTCTTGGGTAAACTGAATTTGTAATGACTATGAAGCTGGGATATACTGTAGCTCATGGGAATATCTGGACTTAAGAAAATAAATTTTCATGATTTGTACCTTTAATTTTAAGTCTTATATTTGTTAATTACTTTCTGAACAATGATATTTCTTTTTTTTTTTTGAAAAATTTTAAAATTTATCTTTATTGTTGAGAGTATTAAGGATGTCCCTTTTTTTTCCCCATTGGCCTCCTCTACCCTGCATCCACCCCCAATCCCAGGCTTTCACTATTATCTGGGTCCTTGGGTTTTGCATATGTACATATAAGTTCTTTGGTTAATCTCTCCCCACCCACCCACCCCCACCTTCCCTCTGAGATTCATCAGTCTGTTCCATGCTTCTATGTCACTGAATCTATTCTGTTCATCAGTTTATTAAGTTCTTTAGATTCCACATATAAGCGAGATCATGTGATGTTTTTCTTTCTCTGTCTGGCTTATTTCACTCAGCATAATTTTCTCCAGGTCCATCCACACTGTCCCAAAGGGTATGAGATCCTCTTTACAGCTGCGTAGTATTCCACAGTATAAATGTCCCACAGCTTTTTTATCTACTCATCTCCTGATGGGCACTTGGGCTGTTTCCAGATCTTAGCTATTGTAAACTGTGCTGCTATGAACATCGGGGTGTATATATCCTTTCTGATGAATGTTTCAGGATTCTTAGGATATATTTCTAGAAGTGGGATCACTGGGTCATAAGGCAGCTCCATTTTTAATTTTTTGAGGAACTTCCATCCTGTTTTCCATAGTGGCTGCCCCAGTCTGCATTCCCCCCAGCAGTGCACCAGGGGTCCCCTTTCTCCACATCCTCCCAGCACGTGTCATTTGTTGATTTGCTGATGGAGCCGCTCTGGCAGGTGAACACTGGCTGTTCTTTATAAGGAATGCTCTACGACCAGCTCAATGTTGCTTTTGTTTTCTTTATCTGCCCTGCAAATAGTAATCAACTCCGGCCAGGTGGCTCAGTTGGTTGAGCCTTATCCCCACTCGCCAAGGTTCTGGGTTCCATCCCTTTAAGGGCACGCACCAGAATCAACCAATGAATGCATCAATAAGTGGAACAACAAACTGATGTTTCTCTTGCTTTCTCTCTCCCCTTCTCTCTCCCTCTAAACCACACACACACACACACACACACACACACACACTTGGGCTTTTCTCATTTCAGTGTGCTCACTCCTTTCAAACTAAACTTTTTCCTAAAAAATTATGGGAAATATATTTACATCTAAGACTAGTATTGAGATGATAGTTTAGAAAAGATAGATTTAATGGAAATTCATTATAATTGGAAATTAAATTTTAATACTCCTAATTTGGAATCAATTTACTAAAGTACATTGAAATGACATATTAAGCAAAAAATATGAAATATGGTATTTGCGCAATAGTAAAATAATGAGGAGATTAAATTGATTTATTTCTGCAGTAGAAGCCGAGTGTCTGACATGCACTAATTATACAATAAATTCTTATTGAGTAAATGCCTGTGAATCACTAAAACAAATATCCAATATGGCAGCAATAATGGACATGGGTTTTGAAATCCACTCTCTTTTTACAATTTTGACTTATTTATTTTATTAAACTAACTAATGTGTCTAGGTTATTATAATGTGGTTTATACCTGTTATTGATTAAATTGAATATTGAATATTTTCTAATAGGATACAATGTTTAAGTGTGAATTGCATATGCTAATTATATTTGTCAGTAATTTGTTTGCTTGGTGAGGCATATTTCCCAGAAAGAAAACCAATGTCTGTCCCTCCTCTATTTAAAGTTTTGTGATTAAAACTATTATTTAAAAAAAGAAGAAAAAGAAACCCCCTACAGATATGTTAAGGTACTGATTGAATTTTCTATAGGTACACCAAAGTTTGTAGAAGAACTTCTAAACTTATATTCTCCTTATGTGTATCATGTATTTGCAGGAAATGTATTTTGAGTTAAACCAGTCTCATTTAATGTTTACAATTGTTGCATATATATTTAAACTGAAATGCAACACATTGCCCATAAACAGTTGAAGTGATGGCAAGATTAATTTCTATGGATTTCTTCACTTCCTCAGTTATGAAATTATTTTCATCAAATAAGTGATACCACCACATCGATAGTGTGTGTGTGTGTGTGTGTGTGTGTGTGTATGTGTATATATACACACATACATATATATATATGCACACTCAGGCATTGTGGCATGTCAGGTAACCCTGGTTTTCCTGGGCAGACTAAAGTGGCGCCTTAGATCTCACAGTGCCCAGTGAAAGCATATGTTATTTTTCTGACTTTACCTAGAATTAACTACTATCTGGCCATTTCTGTCTTTGAAGCAGAATTCATTTCATGACTAAAATAAATATATGAATGCAAAATGACATCGATATCTATATGTAAAGTATAAAATCTAAATTTATCTCTTTATATAGATTTTATGTGTAAAAATGTAATATAAAGTCATATAAATATATTTCATTATATTTTATAATATATGCAAATATATATCATTATACTTGTATTATATAAGTACAATATATTTTATAAATATATTTTACATCATATATAAATATGTAATATAAAATTATAAGCATAAATATATTTCTTATGGATAGATAATATAAATCATATATATTATAATAAGATAAAAATATAAAGTTATCTAGAAAGACAAAATATATCTGGAAGAATCTTTGAAATTTTATTTTCTTGGAATTTATAACACAAAGAAAAAAGAAGATTCATCAGGTTGTGCTTATAGGTGATACCTATTCTCTGTATTGATGAAACATTCTTAACGCTTCCCACCGTGGGCAGGTAGAAGAAAGCTTTCCCACCAGTCAGTTAGGGAAATTCATATTGGGTGTGCTGAGAGGGGGTCACCTTGGAAAGCCTGTGTCTTCTATTTGATAGTTGAGATTGCTTTGAAAGGAAGTCTGCTTTATTCCAGCAAGTGGATAGTATGTATTTCTACCAAGAAATAGGGAACAGTGACAAATGATATTTTTATAGCTCTGTCTAGGTGTGGTCAGAAATTAGAAGTACCAGAGTTTGACTGAACAGACTATTGAAGGGCAGATGCACATGTCTAGCTCTCGCTTCACTGAGAGATTCCAGCTTGCTTCCCGACATGGTATTGATATGGGATTTCTCATCACAGGATTGGCAATGGGCTCCAAACTTTGATGTAGCAAAGAAATTAGTGGTAATTCGCAGTAGTCAGGGACAGAGGCTTAAGTTAAAAAAAAATAAAAAATGATATTGTCAAAAATGTACCAGAGGGAAAAACTGCTATGATGTCAACTTTGGCTGCTTTTGCTGTGTGTCCCTGCAACCAATCCAGGTGGAGGGAGCAGGGCTACACATGTCAAAGGTAGAACTTTACATGTTACAAGTCTTTGGGTTTATATTTGCAAATGAAAAGCCTTTATTAGCCTTCCAAGGAATGAACAGCAGGTCTATATTTTAGACAGTAGACATCTCCGAGCGTGCTTTCAGCTGGGGTGTTAGAATAGTTATGTTTTTCTTGTGAAGTTCTTTAGTTATGTTATCAGAAAGCATTTTTGTCTGTTATAATCTTACTTAATTTTCTGAATGATAATTAAGTGTAAACGGACAGTATAAAGTTTTGAAAATACAAGCTTCTGTTTTTGTACACTTATACTTCTTTTAGTAATTTTTTATGCTTTGATTTCAGAGAAAGGAAGGGAGGGGGAGAGAGAGATAGAAACATCAATGATGAAACAGTCATTGTTGGCTGTCTCCTGTATGCCCCCTACCAGGGATCGAGCCTGCAACTGGGGCATGTGCCCGGACTGGGAATCGAACCTGGATCTCCTGGATCATAGGTCAATGCTCAGCCTCTGGGCCATGCCAGCCAGGCATACACTTATTACTTTTTAACATATTATATAACTTGCTTATGTTTACTGTTTGTTTCTCTTCATGTTGCTAGTGTGGAAAATTCCTGAGAGAAGAGGTATGAGTGACTTATTTTCTTGACATTTTTCAATGGCCTAGAAGAGTGAGTGGTACCTCAGAGACCCTCCACAAATGCTTGTAGAATAAATGAATTTCTGAGAACACTGAATGCCAAAGAAATGAGTATTAGTTTTATCTGATAGGGAACACAATTCAAAATTGTGTGAAATTCAAAATTGGTATGCTGTGTCTTGAGTAATTGCAATTAAATATTCCTGAGCATGTGGAAAAATATATCATAAATTTCATGAACATCAAACCACTTACATATACGATTATAACATAATTGAAAGAGCTGTGTGTGTGTTTTCCAAAATTTTTGACAGTAAAATACTGTTTCCGAATTTTTATGGCAAAACCAGAGTGTTGAACATGCCAAGTTAAATTATCTCCTGAAAAACAAGTACAACAGACTTATTTATAGGTCAGCTATACTCCATTTTTTAAGAACTGGCCATGCCCTAGATTGCTAGAGCATAACGTTTATGGGTCAAGACTATTTCAGGGGAAATCTGTACTCAGAGAACTTTGCAGAGTTTGATGGGGAACGTACAATAAAGGCAAGCACCATGTTGGAGCTGTTGTATGAAATGTCTTTCATTTATCTACAATATGCAATCATTTAAGGAGATTTGGGGTTTTATCACTTATAAGAACTCTTCTTACAATTCTAGAGATTGTAAAACTAGTGATGAAACAGGTTTCTTATCTAAAGCGTTTGATCTGTTCCAACTTATTTGATGACAGAAGTGCCACTGTCAGCAGATTGGCACAATATGTGCATTAATCATGCTGCTCCTTAGTCTTTTGGTTGGATAAGCATCGCCTCTTTCCAGGAGGCATCCTCTCATATCTTTATTGAGAACTGAGATTTTCTTTTTCATTCAATATGTGTTCTATATTTGGGAGTATCAGGTTGACATGGTGAGTCACAGCTTTCAGTTTGCTGAAAATACTGAGTCCATTGAAATGATTTAAAATCCTTCGAAAATAATAAAAATATAAATTAAAAAGTAAAAAAAAGTTACTATCTTTCTCATTTTTCAAAAATAAGCAAGTGTAACACATTCTCCCAAATATTCCTATTGCTCCAGGTGGTAAGTACTATATTTATCCTAAATGAATTTTATGCAAATTTTTTATTGTGATGTTTTAAAAAGCAAAAATGTGATCTTCTAATAAAAAAAAAAGTCTAGGATCACAGATCAAGAGGTTCTATTTCTGGAGACATAATAATAGCAGTGACTTTAATGATTTTAAAGTTATGACCCATCAGGTTGTTTACATTTTTAAGTCTGTTAAATGAAACCAAATGGTTTCAATCAGAAACAAAAGAAAATACCATAATTTCTGAAAGCATAATACCAAAACCTAAGCTAGTAAGAGGGAGATCAAGTTGCTAGACTAAGGACCCACAAAGTTAACACACTTTGTTCTTTTGGCATTTGGTAAGATATTGCTTTACCTTTAAGTTTTGTTTTTTTCCTAATAAATGTGCTTTAAGTGTTTTCACTCTCTTTTGTTTTTTAATTTTAAATACTATTTTCTGTTTCTTAATGTTCTCACAAAAGTAGGAATTGAAGCCATTATTTGCATAAATCTTAGAGTACACTCTAGGTTTGGGAAGAGGGGTGCAATATCCTTCCTTTTGGGTATCACGGAGCAACACGGCAGGCTCGTCTTGAGCTCTGTCAGTAACCCTTGAAACCTCCTGAGCCACGTGCGTGTTCTCTTAGAAATTTTATATTGTTTTCTGTAATGAACTTAACAGAGGTTTCAGACTTGCAAACTGCACCACTTTCTCAGTCAATTCACCAGTTTGTAATCTTGAGCCAGGGAATGTGATGTTTTCTCCACAGGATGGAATAGTAATTCCTACCTTAGAGGCCATGCTACAGACAGATTAAGAAAAATAGGTGTTAAAGCACTAAGAGTCCACAGATGCTGAGACAAAAATACTCATATTAAGCTTATGGAGTGCTCACTTTGAGCCACTCTTCTAAGCATGTATTTATAACCATTTACTTATTTAATCCTCAAAACACACCTATGAAGTAGGTACTCTGTTATCTCCATGGTAATAATGGAGATGGTGAAAATGATGCATAGGTGCTATTTAATTTGCTCAAAGCCATATAGCAGGTAAGCTGAAGAGCTTGAATTTAAAAAGAAGCTGCACTCTAATTCACTGGCTCTTATAAGTAGTAGCATTGGTCAGTTTTTTTACCTTACTTTCAAGTAAGCTTGGATTGTTATGTTCTCTTGATGTCTAAAGATAGGCTCTTCTTTGGGCTCTCTGTGCCAAGAAGTTATAAAAGCAGAGGCTCAATCCTTTACCAGTTAAGAAAAAAAAGTGTAAGGGCCAGTTAGAAAGATTGCATTTTAGTTTTACAGAAACACAAGAATAGATCCCATTATAAAATGTATGTGATCTAGTGCAGTGACCTTTGAAATTTAAGGACGGTGCATCCTGTAAGTCAGAAAATTTTGAGCTTGCAAGTCTACAAAAAATTTTAAATAAATTATATGTATTTATATATGCTAGTGTGCAAATAAACTTTATGAAGCGCAGAAACACAAAAATGAATGAAATAAAATGCATGTAAAAGCATAATTAAAATATTTTCTCTGTGAGTCTTGATGAATGGTTTCCACAACTGGTCTAGGAGTGCGAATCCTGGGCAGGAGTCATAAACTGAAGGGCCTCCGAGAACAATATGGCCTGCCAGAAACATTTAGTCTATAAAGAGGCCTGGACAATCATCTAAACACCAGGCAATCTCACATGGAAATTTGGATTTCTACCATCTTCTGGAAAATGAGAAGACCTGGCAACACTGGTTTGCATTCCCACATGAAAAGCAATGACAGGTGCTGAGCACCAGCTGGTCCCTTCACACAGACCCCCGCACTTCACAGTTTATCACAACCTTCACCAAGCTATTGTCCTTTCTGGCTAATTCACGCTTTTATCTTGTTCCCTGTAGGCATTTGAGTCTGGAATTTCTGAATTAGAGGAACAGAGTCCCTATTCTTCTACTACCTCCACATAAGCAAGGTCATATTGAGCAATTTTGTGTGAATAAATTCTTCAGTTTACCAAGAAACTGAGTACATCATTCTTTCAATATGACTTGCTGGTGTGTTCACTGGCCACTAATATCTCATTCAGTTTCTTTATTTACTGGGAGGTTGCAAAGGAAAACAAAGGAATTAAAACAAAATTTATCCAAATGCTTCTAAAGACAGATGTGGGAAAAATTGGTGGTTTATGCTTAGTCTTAGTTGGCCATGGTTAAATTAGTCTCTTATCATTGTATTAAAAAGAATTGGCATTTTAATGATGGATTTGTCTACTTAACTGTGTAACACAAATGTCTATTGAAATGTTTTTACTAACAACTGGTTTACCATCTTAAATTGCCATCTGAACAACTCATACTATATAATTGAATTATGCTAAAGGCAAGATACATTTAATAACTTAAACTGATTAACGTTTGATTCACTCACAGGGTCTCAGTTTTAAGGAGAGTGTGCTTCTGCTATTATCAGTGTGTTAAATTCTCAACTTACTTGCTTACAAAGTAAGTAACAGAGAAGGTGGCTTTCCTTAGAGATTACTTGCCTGCAAATTCACGTGGATAAAGAGTTCCAGGGCATTAAACAGCTGTGTTCCTTTGTTAATGGGTTGTGTGGCACAGGTGATTAACCATGAAGTCGTTAAGGCTTTTCTGTGCTGTGACAGTTTTGTTTACCTATAACAGATTAATGAGCTCGTCAAATGTTCCTTTCTCCCTATTGTTATTTCAGATCAGCCTTGAGTGGAACTTGACAGAAGATGTTACAACAGTTTTATCTCTGGAAATGGTTAGTGTCAGGGATTATCCTCGGTTCTTTCTTCGGAATCTGCTTGGGCCAGTATGATGATGGTAAGTAAGGCTGCTCTCAGTCGGGCCTTTATAGTTCGTGAGGCTTTCTGTTGTTAAGTGGTAAGCGAAACACACCGCAGAAATGAATAATGCTAATTTGTAGTTCATTTTTAAAGGTTAGTAGCTTTGTGCATAATTTGCCTTAATGAAAATAATCCTGCAGAAGTGGCTTCCAATTCAATGTGTTTCTTAATCAGGGTAGCAGAATGATAGAAAATCCAACACAAGGCCGTCATTTGAACAGTTACTAATTCTCACTAAGTAAATTCTTAATGGCTATTCAAAAGGCTAACCACCTTGAATTATCTTTAGTTACCCTTGAACAAACACAAACGATGGTCTTAGAGAAAGCTTAGCAACATAAAGGATACCAAATTTCCTATCAGAAAAGACTCCCAAGAGAGGTCAAGAGTGGATGCCATCAGTGATTTTACTGTTAGCACTTTAATTGTGTATTGCATTACTTCATTCCCCACTATATTATTTGGAAAGAGAAAAAAATATATAAATGACTTCACATTAGACTTTATAAGTCATTTCCTGATAGTTAGTTAGTTACTTTAGAAAAATGTATTAGTTATCAAGCTCCTTAGAAACTATTTAACATATTGTGTCTACAGTGGCCCAAATGTGCCTGTCTTAGCTATGTGAAGAAATCTGTCTTAGAATACTACACAATGGAGTTAGTGTGTGTATATATATATATATACACACACACAATATATTATATATATACTATTATATAGTATTATATATAGTATTATTATATAGTATTATATATATATTATATAGTATATATATTATATATGTTTAATAGAAGAAAAAAAAGGGCATTTCCCTTTTAATTTTTACTGTTCTTACCCAACATTTGTTCAGCATTCAGGGTACACAGGCAAGTACCATCTCCTCACCTTTATTGGCCTGTTATCTAGTTGCTATTGGTGGCATCAAAGATTGTGAATTTTGTGTGTGCTTTGCTTGCTTAAATTGAATGACCTGAAGATATATGAATTAAATTCACTTTATCTCAAGCAGTGTTCAAATTGTGTACATATTAAGACATTCTCAGTCTTCTCTTGTTAAAGAAACGTGCCTCTTCAAGGATTTGCAGAATAGTTCACAATAGGAACTATTTTCATCAAGTCAACAGCTTACCCCCCTGCAAAGTTCTGCTAATTAGCACTGTGTTGATGTCAGTGCATCTGAATTTAATGTTCATGTCATTGCAGTTTATGAAGATTGCAAATCTCTGGTCTAACCACACATTTAAAAATGCAGTAATAAAATAAATAATGCAACCACCACTTTGAAACAAAAACAAAAAATCAGTGGAACTTAAAAGAGCATTCCTTCATAGTAAAGTGGTGCATTTTAAATTGTGCCCCGGGAATATATATCAAGTCAGTGTGTTGATATTTCTTTGTCTTCGGACATTCTATTTTGTATTTATATTTCATGTTCATGTGGAGCAAGCAGGGGAGGGTTCAGTGTCATTGCTAACATTAGACGTTCTCAAGCCTTGCACTTTTTAGGAAAGTAATTTAGGCTATCAGAGGAAATCACTCCTGGTTGAACCTATAATGCTATAGATTGGTTTCCTTAATAATCTCATTAAAGCTCTTGGTCTTTCTAAATGTGCTTGCGTAGGCTCCCAAACAAGATTATCAGGTCACTGCTGGCCATCATATAATCTACTCTCTGAAGTGGCATGGCACTTCGTATCTGCCCAGGCACAGCTTGCAGTAGGGCTGCCCCGTAAAGCGCTGCCCCCATGGATGACTTTCTTTATAGCCATGGTTAAAAAGCCTTCTCAGGTCTCTCCTGGAGGTAAGCGACTCAATACTCAGGAAGACTGAAAGGGTAGGAGCTATGGCAGAGCAACACAAATGCTGTATGGTGTTCTATAGAGATTTCTTACCTTTATATGCTTTTCAGTATTCCTTCCATACTAGCATCGTCCACTGTGCCCCCAGAGGCAAGAATGAGTCTCTCCCCTTAGGTCTCCCCAGGTCTTTACCTCACTCTAGCTTCCCTCAATTTGAGACTCTGACATTACTTTTATTTTGTTGTTCATGAAAATGGTTTTCATAGTTACCTTTTTTTTTTAAACTCCATGTAAGATTGTGGGCCCATACTGTGCAAGAATGAAACCAGGACTAGGCAAAGCAAGGCTAACACACAAAATAACACTTGACTGAAATATGTGATATGAATTTCTTGAACAATTTTTTTTTTTGGTTCAAATGCTTGGGTATCCAGGTACATGGATAGATTGAAGGAAGACCATGGTGATAGTCAAAATCATGATAGATACATGCAAGGAAAAGTAAAAATGAAAACACCTTGCCATAGATAAGTCACCGGTTGGATTAGCCCATTTTGGTGGTTGGCAACTGGTTTACATACATAGTTAAGAGCTTCAGATAGAAAAAGATGAACAAGAAAATGTTGCAATACCTTAAGGCTATTCGTACAACATTCTAGGGTTTTCTCATACAGTGGTACCTGGGTTTTCGAATGTACTCCATTCTGGGAGCCCGTTTGAGCTCTGAAACGTTCAAAAACCGAGGGATCCACAGCCCACAGCTGGGCCTCAGGACCTTGCCCTCAGCAGAAGCCGTGGGGCATGTTCCACTTCCGAGGCCTGTTCGAAAACTGAAGCATTTACTCCGGGTTTATGGCGTTCCTAACCCGAAATGTTCATCAACAGAGACATTGGAAAACCAAGGCACCACTGCATTAAGGGATGGGATTATTTTGGACCTTTAGTTAAGAACAGTGTCCCTATGCTTTTCTATTTATTTCCTTAGGCATAGGGGAGTTGGAAGGAAAAACAAATGGAAAGTGTTTATTTTATAAATACTTTATCCTGAACTGGAACATTCTAGTATTAGCCAAATATGTGAAACTGTTTCAAAGAAAAACATATTGTATAATTACTATTTTTAATATTTTATAACAAAAATTTTACTTGAAAACTTTGACTAAGTTTTAAATCATTTTATTTCTCATTCAGATTGCTGGGATAAGTTTTTAGATTCAGCAATAAAATTTGTAGATGGCCTATTCCATAATGGACATTTCATTTGTTTGATGACAACATATCTAAGCAAGCATTAATAAATGAGATTGATAGTATTATATTAAATTAAAAAGTCATAATTTAGCTAAACTGACATAAATTAGAGACTCTAATAGATTTGTAGTTTATGGTCTCCCTCCCTTCAACAGAGCATTAGGGTTGATATTTTAGCTATAGTTTGATGTGTTACAATACTGACAATTTTGTTTGAATGGAAATATGTTTCCTGATCTCAAGTTGAGTGTGGGGAGCCTGGGAAGGAGATGCCATGGGAAGCAGAGAAAGCAGGGCCAACTGCTAAATTGTATGTTGGGTGGGATAAAATACCTATAAAACATATTCTTTGTTCTTGTAAATACTATGATTCACAATGAGGTAAACAAACCAAGTTGTGCACAGGGCTTGTGTTTTGTTTATTTTGTTTTTGAGTCCATAAGTAAGTGATGAAAAGGAGAGAGAGAGAGGAAAAAGAGGTAAATTATATATGGGTAATGGGTATATTTCATTATTTCTTCTGCACTTTAAATTGTCCATGTTGAATATGTATCACTGCCATAATCAGAAAAGAAATGTATTTGTTAAAAAAAAACAAACTATATATATCATAATAGTATGACTAAGTTTGAACCAAAGTGTTAGAGGAGTTTTAAAAAGTGTGTGTGTGTTTGTGTGTATGTGTGTGTGTGCCAGAGAGAGAGAGGGAGAGAGGTTTTCCCTAAGTGTGTGCAGACCATGAAAGCCACGTGAGTTCTTTAAGGAAAGGTTCTCCCTGGCTACTCAAATGTTTAGCCTGGAAGCCAAAAAATCTGCCTTTCCCTTAATCTAGTGCATAAATCAGCATATACCTGTGATGTGACTGTAAACATTGTGTAGTGTACAAGCAGAACAACTATATGAAGAAACCCAGTTTATAACAGTAGAGTCACATTTCCTGAGGTTCAGTTCCCTGTGATACTAATAACTCTCTGAAGCTCATTTTTATCCAGTTTAGCACAGCATCCAACATATATAGCCAATGTTTACTAAATATTTTATCTTTATTGCTACGATTGTCCTCATTACTTATAAATAATTATACTTCTTTTTCATAAATTTACATATTGATTTATAAATGGGTATTTTGTGTTCCTGTGCAGTATATGTTTGTTCTTTCTTTATATCTCTCCAAATTTACCAAACACTGTGAAGAATTAACTTTGTTAAATTACATTTTATTTTTAAAAGTGTAAATGACTTTATCTTTTCCTTGGAAAGCTTTCTGATTCAAATGAAATGTTAAACGAAGTCTGAGGAACATTTTCAGGTTCATTTTCGTACGTGTTACTACATAATCCACGGAAGGTCAGTATTGAGATAGACATGTCAATCAATTAAAGATGTAACCAAGTTCTGAAGTCTGATGCTAACATTCTGACACCCCAGACTGGAAAGTTCATTCTTATCAGTGCATCCAGTGGTCATGAAGCAGAGGGCCAGTGGCTTACACAAATTAGAAGAGAATGGCATATAAATTGCAATGCAGATAACAGAATTGTAAGAAAAACTTAACTATCCAATGAGCTAAGTACTTGTGTCTCTGAGCCAGTTGTTTCCCCCCCTTAGATGCCTTAATAAGAGGTGGTTAGGTAAACTTATTAGCTCTGCAAGAAAAATCAAATGATCACAGAGATTCATGTTACCAGACTATTATAGGATGTTACATGGGGCTCTGCCACAGCAATACCTCTGCCTCATGGACTGCGCACTCTATTTGTCGGACACTCACTGTCTTGCCCAGATCACGCTAGATATCTTTTCAAAATTCCTTATTTTTTGTGTTTGTTAATTCTAAGCTTAATTCTGTTATTTTCCTCCTGTTAACATTATCTTTCTCTAAACATAGTACAATGCACTCATTTCTTTTGAGACTGTTTTATTTATAATTAAATTAAAGGTAATTATTGGAGACTATACCTAAGTAATTTTCAGCGAGCATGCATGTCTCTGAAATTAATTCCTCATTTAAATATGATTTCTTATGGCAACATGAATATATAGAAAAATATAGCAAATATTCATGCACACACACAGACACACATGTATAGTGCATAGGTAATACACATCTTAAATAAAATTAAAACCACAGATAGCATATACTGTTATTCAGAACATTTTTATAAATACAATGTAGACATCTTTCCTTTTTACCCCTTTACTTATTCCATCTTATAAGTGTATCTTTATTCTGAGAAGTTAAATTCAAATTATAAGAGTTACTTTGTTGTTTTCCCTACAGGCAGATTTACAGTCCCAAAAGTTTGCTGTATTTATTAAGCTTTGTAAACCATTAGATTTATTTACGTTGTGTAGATTACATTATGTGACATTTAAGATGGAATGACACAAAGAGCATTGCTGTTCTCAGTACTTCAGCACAACTTTGTAAACTACATTTCATCCCGAGAGGAAAGCGTGGCTGTATCGTCTTTGTAAGGCTGTCCCCACACCTTCGTTCCTTGTCTCCTCTTTTCTGAAGGTGAGTAACCTTCTGCAACCTTGTGCCCCCCCAAATGGATTTTGTTTTAGAGCAAAGGTTTGAATGCATCTCTTTTTTGCTTCAGCAACAATTTCCCACTAAACAAGTTTAGAAATATAAACTTTATGACTTGTCTAAGCTCTGCCCTTGTCTAATCCTCTGACAGGATTACCTCATAGCTGTTGTGTACGCTAGTAATAGGCTCATTCAAAACCTACCTGTATATTGTGGAAGTCCAAGGAGCTAAAGAGCCAGAAAAAAAAGACACTGATAATCAGAAGACCAATTATTGTACTTAGAGGATTCTCTCTCTGCTCACACACACACACACACACACACACTTTTTTTTCCAGTGTAACTTAGAATAACAAAATATTGATGCTGTGGATACTCTCATTTGTCCTGTTAAGACAAGGGAAAGAAGTAAAAGGTCTAATTCAGGGTCCAAGCAATGAAGATAAAATTAGTGATAACTGTTAAGGATGATGCTTCCCTTTGTGGTTTTGACAACCTGAAAAATTTGAACTCACTGAAAAAAATAAATGGCTCACATCCTAACTGTGTTTAAAGGCAGAACTGATTTTAGCTGTTTTTAATAGAAATTGAATTTGAGCAAAATGTAATTGTAATCTCGCTTGCTTTGGAGTCTTTAACCACTGGGACAACTCCTAATAGAGTGGCTTTCCTTTGTTGGGTCCTTTCCTGTCAAATCTCTATACCTGTTAACACTCCTTCTCCAATTTCCTTAAGCTCTGCAATTTCGTTTTTTTTTTTCACAACTCCACTAAAATTGCACTCTCTAAGGCCTCCAATGACTACTTTCTTGGGTAAATCCTATAATTTTCTAGCCTTTCAGCAAACAGCATTATTGATCTAGCTCTCTGCAACTTTCTTTTTCTCAGAGACTGACTTTTTCTGACTATCTTCATGTCAGACTTCTCCCCTTTCTGGTGGATATTCTACCTTTTGCTAGTCTGTGCGTTCAAAATTGCCCCACTTTTGTTTATATTTCCATAAGAAGCCATATTTTATAATAAAAAATTAGGATATTTTCTGCTTATGAAGCCCCATTCTTCGTCATTTTCTCTTCTCTCTAACTTTCTTTACACAGTGCATTTATCTAACTATATATCCACTGCATATATCACTACTTTTTCTCCAGCTCACATTTATTTATAATTCTCTCTAGATTTATTTAGTTAACATTTTATTGAATAGCAACTCTGGGGAAAATATTAGGAAAACAAAATTGAGGCATTCTCTTAATTTCAAGTATGTTAATGAGGGAGGTAATCAATACAATGCGACCTGTGTAATAATAGAATTAGGTACAGTGTGTTTGTTTTGGGACAATACAAATGGAAAATCTGAAGATGAATTTAGGGTAAAGATAGTCAGAAAATATTTGCAGGGTGAATTTTGATTTTTCAAGGTAAGAGACTTAAAGAGCATATGGAAATTTCAGAATGACTGAAGAATCCTGGGCTGGTGTTCTGATTTAAGATGTATGCAGATATTTCTGTGCAGCTTTGAAGATTGTACATGCTGTTTTATGACTCACTCAGGGAAGGTTAGATAATAAATGCCCAAAGGTAACAAAACAGGTACTTGGTTGTGATGATCATGTAGTCAAAACTCACTTACAAGCGTATCTCCTCATGCAACTCCAGCTAACAGCAATCTTATCTCTCCGTCTCCATCTCTTTCTTTGACTCTGTCTCTGTGTCCATTTCTGTCTCTCTCTGTTCGTGCAGTTTGCTTGTAGTGCTCAGTTTCTGCAGTCGATTGTGTTCCGTGCCTTCTTATATACTATTATCCTGTGTCTGCCTGTATTTCATATACATCATTCCGACATGTTCAAAAGGTTTCTTGAAATCACCAACCATACCGCTGTCCATTTTAGGTGTAAACAGCATCTCCTTATAATAACCACTAACATTTACTTAGTAGTTATTAATGAATTCCTCCATATAGATGATTTTCTTCCATTTCCCCAAGACCCCCACGAGGTCCTCATGTTATGTAAATAACCACATCCAGTCGTGGAAACAGAGGCTGCGTTGCTTTTGCCGCGCGGCATTAGTCCCGCTGTTAAACGGCAAAGCCCCGTCAGCTGGGGAGAGGGGTGCGAGCCGAGCGGCACCTGGCGGGCGGAGCTCCTTTGTCACCTTCACAGGCTTAGTTGCGGGGCCGGTTGGCGGCGCAGGTTAGGAACCGTTGCGAGAGCCAGAGCAAGCGGAGGAGACGGAGGCGGTTTGAAGGTCAAAGACACGAAATGGTTTCCTTTCCTCCCTCCTTGTTGTAAGTGGCCCGGCGGTGAAACGAGGGAGCGGGAGTGAGGCCCAGGAGTACGTGCCCCTCGAGTGCCCGCGGCCTAGGCGCCTGAGAAACCGCCCCTCCCGGGAGGGCACCTTCCAGGAGGGGCCGGGTTTCTGATGGGCACGGAGAGGAAAGGCGTGGCCGGCAAAATATAGAGTCACTGAAATCCCAGGAGACGCCTTCTGTTATCATCATTCCTTTTTTCCAGACAAGGAAGCTAAATATCTAAAGATACAAGCATCCTTACGCAGTGCCCCACGGCTCGTGCGCGGAAGGGCCGTGGCCCTGGCCCGGGCGCCGGGCTCGCGCGGCCAGCCTCCCAGCGCTCCACGCAGAGCGCCACAGGGCCAACCAAGGGCGCTCATCCGAACCCTGACCCGTGAAACCTTGAGAGCGAGGAGAGCTAGGATCGTGTCTTACTATATGTCATTTATTTAATGTATATTTATTAACATCTACTGTAAGTCAGCTTTGTGCTAAGTTCTGGCAGTGCAGATGTAAATGGGATATATTCCTTGACCTCGTGAATGTTACTGCCTAGTTTATATGAAATATCAGCAAAAAGAACAAAGATGCATGACAGGCATAGATCAACCTGCTGTAGATTTTGAGGGGCTGAATTTAAACGTGTGGCATTTATGCTGCCTGCTTAGAAAGGTGGTAAAGCCTGCGTCAGTTGTGGTTAGTTATAAAAAGATTTTTTAATTGAATTTATTGGGGTGACATTGGTGAATAAAACCATACAGGTTTCAAGTCTACAACATAACAAAATATCTGCACACTGCATCTTGAGCTCACCACCCAAAATCAAGTCTCTTTCCACCACTACTTATCCCCTCTTTGCCCTCTCCCATCTCTCCTCACCCCCTTTCCTCTGGCAATAAATAATTTTAAAATGAGATAGGTTTGAGTTACTTGGAACATGCATGAGGAGCTACAATGGGTCCAAACCTGATACATATAAATTCATATGTGCACACCAAAGCAAAAGGAAACATAAGAGGATTAATAGAAGATAAAGCATTTGTATTCTTGGATATGGAAGATTATCTATGGCATGGGCTTTGGAATCAGATAGACCAATTTCAGATCCTGGCAAAATCAATAAATAATTTTGGATGAGCTCTATAATCTCTCTAAGACTCAGATCTCCATCAGTTAAGCAAAGGTAATAGCAACTTTCACTAGACTGCTGTGTGGATTTACTGATGTTTTGCATGTAAACTGCTGAGCATGCTTTCTAGCATATAGAAAATGACATACTTGTTTTTTACCTGTTATAATAATTATTACTATTTTCAAATCGAAGTAAGGTAGACTTAAATGTTTTCTCATCATTAATCAATATTTTTAAATTTTCTTTTCTCTGAAAACATTGACACGCACACACACAAACATAATCTCACACTGTATATTAATACGCACTTCTCTCTGTGTACTATAATTCTTTGTGTGATTGTATGTCCACCTAGCCTGTGAACTTCTCAGCTGCATTTATTAAGGTATCTGGCATAGAAGAGAAACTCAGTAGCCATTGGTATCTGTACCTCTTTCTTTTTTAATTTTTTTCTTTTTTTACCTTCTTCAACTTTATGTCAATTGTCATTTGTTTCTCTTTACATAGAGGAACTTCCGTTAGTTCCTTCTTATTACTCTTTATTTACTAATATGTGGATGTTTCTCTGCTCAATTCTCTCTCTCTCTCTCTCCCCCTCTCGGCCTTGCTTAACTCTTGTTATCTCTCTGCCTCTCTTTAGCTAATTTAAATTTCAGAAAGTACAATGAGCATTTTCTCACTCCAGACTTCTAACGCATGCATCTACTTTAAAAAGATAATCTTAACCAGACACTTTAGCCTCCCTTGGTACAGAAAGGAATTAGATAGCATTTTAGAAAAAAGAAAAACATACCCAGAGTGTATTCTTATAAAAACTTCCAGAGTGCACGCACACATATTGTAATACCTCCAGAGCTTCCTTCTATTATCAGATGAGGAATATTTTAAAGGAGATGCCATCCAATTTCCTTCTCAATGAGAGTGAAGTTTAAAAAGATTTTCAATTCTCTAAATTTCTAAGATTTAAATTAAATGTAGGATCTTGGTCCACTGGAGTTCGTTTG
Source organism: Miniopterus natalensis (assembly GCF_054644295.1). Taxonomy (NCBI): domain Eukaryota; kingdom Metazoa; phylum Chordata; class Mammalia; order Chiroptera; family Miniopteridae; genus Miniopterus; species Miniopterus natalensis. Next base: position 32,069,959 of record NC_142094.1, read on the forward strand.
AATATATAAAGTGAGATATAGTCACGGAAAAAGAAAACTAGAAGGAATATTGTCCAGTGAACTGCTGACGCTGGACCTGGGCGAGTTCCTGCAACGCGTGTTTATCACTGAGAGCTTCCTAGATACGTTAACCTGAGAGCAGCAGCCCTTTCTCGCTGCTTTCAAAGTGGTTTCTGGTAGTAGGTTCCCAAAACAATGACACTTGAAGACATCTCGACCTGTTTCTGTTTGTTGCATAATATTAACTGCTTCATTCCAAAACAGAAACAAAAATACACAGAGACTAATTTATGTATTAAAGACTAAGAAAATCAGCTTCTATTCACTGAAAATTCTTTATCAATTTTTGGAATACAATGACCATGCTAATGTTAAAAGATACATTATGCAAATATACTTGCAAAGAAACTGTAATTCTGAATTTTCTACTAGCTCTATCCCATCAGTAGAAAAGATTAACGGACAGAATAACTGGCCAATGATACTACTAAGAATAACTAGAAACTTATGAAAAAGCACTTTGAAAACAGAGGAGGTTCAACCTAGTTCCCCAAGACAGGAAAGTGTCAACTGTATTATATCTTGTTGACTTCAGACAAATGTATTGCAATGTGAAATGCTGCAATTTAAGATTGCTGACTTATTTTGCTAGAGTGAAAAAAAGGATAGACTTTTTAAAAAAATCAATGACTTAGAATATTAAAAACATATTCAGTAAACTTTGAAAATAATGGAATCTCGTTTAGAATTCTACGCTTATGTGATTCCTGCACCCAGATTTCAAATGGACATGTTTTTGGATCTATACCAAATGACAAAGACATATTTCTCTAAAAGAGAAAAAAGTCTGTATTTAAAAAAATATATGACACACTTTCTTTAATTAAAGATGCAGAGGAACAAGTGAATTGAGAAGCATGTACAAAGTAAAATGATATTCTAACCGCAGAGAATTTCAAAATGCTTCTTTTCTCATAATGCTAGATGCATGCCAAGTTTGATGACACACGCATTGAGTGTATTAGCAAATTACACTAACCAATTGATTCTATTGCAGAATTTAATTATATGCAACTAGACAAAAATAAAAATATCCTTGCTGACACTTCTGCAATGTGTATTATTATTATTAATCTTGTATTGTTGACACTATTACAGGTGCCTCCATTTTCCCCCACTTTGCCCACCTCCACACATTCCCCACCCTCCCTTCCCTTGGCCATCACCACACTGTTTTCTGTGTCTTTGTGTTATGTATGTATGTCTTTTGGCTCATCCTTTCACCTTCTTTCATCCAGTCCCCCACATCCTCTCCCTGACAGCTGTCAGTCTGTTCCATGCTTCCCTGTCTCTGTTTCTATTTTGTTCATCAATTTATTTTGTTCATTAGATTCTACATATAAGTGAGATCATCTTTCTTAGACTGGCTTATTTCATTTAGCAGCACTTTTTTTTTTTTTTTTTAATAAGCATTTGGTGAACATCCTTTCAGATTTGAGGTTTGGAAATCATTTTGAACAGGTTTAATATAAGGAGTTATCTGAAGAGATGATTCTAAAACAAACAAAAGTATCTTATGTCAGAATAGGTTTATCACACTGGATCATCACCCCTCTCCTTCTCTGATTGGAAGGTTACAACAGGCCTTTGTAAGGAATAAACTTGGGTGAAAGTAAAAACAGACCTTTATGTAAAATATATTTTGGGCATTTATTGCCAAATGTGTACTTTTGGATTTTTATTTTTAATAGATTTTGCTTTAAAATGTAAGGAAGTAAGGACAATGTAAATGAACTTCCATGTCTCCACTGGTCCTGATCTGTTATGCTTATTCTGGTTTCTGACATAATCATAATTGCTTCAGGCACAGAAATGGATTTTCTTATAAATCACTGCATCTCTGCTAGCAATTCGTTTTTCTGTATCTCATTGGATCTCTGCTGATGCATATGTAGTATGTCTGATGTACTAATTGCTTTAGTCACTATTCACTCGTTTAATATTTATTCACTCAACACATTTTTATTGGGTTGATACTGTATGGCAGGAACTATGAAATGTGTTGGGGCAAGGAGTTTTATTCCAGATGGAAGAAGTAATGCGTAAGGCTGGGTGCTCAGAAGTTAGGGTGGTGTGATCAAGAGTCTGATGAAGGCCAGTTTGAAGCGAGTGCTAATAAAGCTGAGGGCATCTGTAGGGACCAGACTTCACTGTTGGCCAGTAATAGTACTTATAGTATTAATTGTAAGTGAAGCTACTAGAGTTTTAAAAGAAAGGGAAGAAGTAGGGGAAAAGGTGTGGTAACATGATTCAATTTATTCTAAAACAGATCACTATCTATAGTAAGAAGGATGGATTTGTGTGAGGACTGATGGAGGAAAATAGCAACTTCGGCAAAATAAACACCCACGACATGGTCCAAGCAAGAGATGGTGGTTGTTTAAAGTCTGAGGGGATTGGGGTTGGGTAGGGAATGAAACTGGATCTAGAGAAGAAATCACACACACATATGCAATGTGTAATTTATTGGAAACCAGGAGGGAGTAGAGTAATGGGAGGCAAAGGTGGGCAGAAGTAGTTATTGAGTAGAATCCTTAACTAATATAGAAATTTTAAAAGGGCCACTATTAGAGGGGAGATCATGAGTTTAGTTGTGGGCAGACTGTGTTTGGAATTGCAAGTAGTTAATTCAGATAATGTTGAATTTTTACATCAATAATAGTAAATAATCCTGAATGTTTTACATAAGTAATAGTACATAATCTTGATTTTTTAAAAAATCAGCAATAAGTTAGAAAATTGTCAGTTTTTTAAGTTATTATGACTTTATTTTTTATTGAAAGATAAATTATCTTTAATTAAGATTACTCCTGGATCCTTTACACAATGTTGTATATAATTAAATGAATTACACTTCTTTGTTGGAATGTCTAAAATATAATTGGTAAGATAATTATATACTGGATATTCCTACAAAGAATAATATATTATTAAACATAATTTTTTCAAGATAAAAATGAAATTTATATTTCATATTTAGTTCATTTGTGTAAAAAATTATAAAGCCAAATTGGTACAGAAATAAAAGAATGTCAGTCTAGCATTCTAGAACCGTTTATTTTTCTCTAAAAAATTAGTTTCTAGGCCTTGTTTTCCTTTTGATATTATAAAATGAATAAATTTAGATTCTGCTTCAAGAAATACCTTTTAAGTTTCAACTCTTTGACTAAATAAGATGTTAAGAATCTAAAGCCATAGAGTATGTATTCCTCCTCATAGATTCTTCTGACATCATGTCTCTCTGAATCTCCATACATCAAGTCACAATCTATGGGAAATGAAAGTAATTTCAAATTTTGTGATGGCTCCACTGTACAGTGCAACAAATTTGAATTTATAATTTATTCATAAACATATGTATACAAACTCTTGAGAAAAAATTTTAGAAAAATGATCATGCACTATTTAACCACAGCCACTTGTAGTTCAATATGACATGAAACACAGCTATTAATTTGGGAAGATTTAGAGGTCTACTCACCTGAGAGTTTTTCTCCCTCTCGAGGGACACAGGAGATAAAGGGGCAGTGGGCTTCTTATCGCAGGGTAGGGTGCAAATGTGAGTAGCGGCTGGGCGCTACGCTGATCCCATTAGCTGTCTCATTGTTTTCTTTTTCTCCCTTGTTCCTGTCTGGGTAAATTTCTGCCTAGGAAATTTAGGATCTTAATCATTATTAAATACCTTAACTGAGTACACCATATGTACCCTAGATACATTAACACTGCAGGGAGATATTAGTTATTGTTATTAATTTTTCATGACAAAAACTTGCTCCTTGACCAAACCTTAGTCATGCTCTTCTGAGCCTTCCTCTCAACTGGGCCTCAAACTTGGCCCATGAGAACTATTAACTCTCAGCTCAATTGCATAAACCCCAGATGCAAAGAAACTCAAAAAAATGCTAGTGTGGTTTCTAAAAGCCCAAGACTGCATCCCCAGGTTGAGCACTCCAGTCTTTCTGAGGAAGCTCAGTACTGCCAAAGAATTTACTGTTTGTTCCAACCAAAACCTGCCTAAAGGCTGCTGACCTACCTTTTCTTAGAGCATTTACTTTAGAAAACTTGCAATTGTAAATCCATCTCTGTCCCTTTGTAATGCATCTTTAACAACCCAGAAATATCTTTCTTGAGGACCTGGGAGCCATCTTTTTGAAATGTAATCATCAAGAAAGCTGGCCCCCTGTCTCCCAGTCTCTGTGGGGGAGTAGGAGCCTGACTGATAAGTGCCCATGAGCAGACACAGGTGGCACAATCGCACTGGCCACCCGCTTTAAAGTCCTTCAGTACCTTTTGGCTCATCTCAGCATTTACAAAGCCTCCTGCTTTTTGTTTCAGTAGAGTTGAGCCTAATTTACACCAAAGTCTTTTCCCCATACTGGACTAGTCTGAATAAAATGTCTTACCATTTTTTTATATATATATTTTTATATATTTATATTTTCTTATTTTATTTTATTTTTTTAAATATATCCTTATTGACTTCAGAGAGAGGAAAGGAGAGGGAGAGAGAGAGATAGAAACATCATTGAGAGAGTCATTGATCGGCTTCCTCCTGCAGGCCCCCAACTGGGGATCGAGCACTCAACCCGGGCATGTGCCCTGACCGGGAATCAAACCCTGATCGCCTGGGTGCTAGGTCGACGCTTAACCCCTGAGCCACCCCCAGCTGGGCTCTCTTACCATTTTTTATGTGTCCAGCTTTATTTCTCACTAGGATTGTGATATTTGTTATTGTAATGAGTTAACAAATATAAAGCCATCAACAGTTTTATGTTTGTGTTATTTTTAATACTTAATTTTTTAAATACCAAATAAACTCTATACAAATTTTTCATCATATTTTTCTTTTTGTTCCTCCACTATGAACCCCAAGAGTGAAAGGTGGCATATCCCAAATTACCTTTAGAGAATTATAATTAATTCACCTTGTTTTAAGTATCTAAATACATATTCAAATATCTCTATAGAGAAACAGTATTATGACATTAACATATTTTCAGCATGAAGAAAAAATGCCTTGCTACATAACTTATGGTTCTTTATAATATAAACATTTTAATTTTTTTGTAAAAATTATAAACATTTTTCAATGCCTCAAACATGCACCCATGATTTTATTTTTTTATAATCACTGTACAGAACCTGGCAAATTAATTTCAAGTTATTTACTTTCAAGAGATAACTACTTTGTACATCAATGTATAAAACATCAATAGTTTCCAGATTTTCCTATGTCTGTGACAGCAACTATTAGAGCAGGTAGCTAATGGGGCCCAATGTATAACTATGAATCAAATATACTAGCAATAAATGCTCTTATGGGGAATTGTTTATGAAAATTTTAATGAGTTTAGAACTCAACATATCTCTGCTTCATCCTGATTAAAAAGATGGGTTTTTAATATCATTCATATTTTAACTGAGGATCAACTAATATAGTTTATTGTTGTTGAGAATAGAGACTTGATTTTAAGAACCCAAAATATGGCATTATTTATTTCTAACTAAAGAAATAAGTTGACATTTCCCACCACTAATTTTATACAAAATTAATAATGATAAAATTACACACTATTATCTAAGGCTGTGTTATACACTGAATTAGTGTGTGAGGAAAAAAAGGAGATTATGCTTTTATTTTTAAGCTGCTTCCTTGGGTTAGCTAAGGAGAAATGAGTGATGGAAGAATTCATGTTAAATAAATGTATGTGTGTACAAGAAGAAAATATTTGTGAATCTTCAAAAGAAGCTTCCACTTACTATTTTCTCTTCCCTTCATCTTCATCTGCTGCAGAATTTTTCACTCTCTGCTCTATGTGCCTAGTATGCCTTGCATGCAGCTTACCACTTACCACTTATCACTTACCACTTATCACACTGAATTTGCTCATCTAGACCACCCAAACCTTGAAGGTAAGAACTGGGTCACATTTATCTTTATATATGGGCATTTTGTATGAATTTTACTCTCTAAGTTGATAGGTTCGCCTTTAAGAACTACTTATTGAGCCTGTGGGCTTGGCTCTTAGCCCTCTATTAAAGGTAGGCCTCTCCCATCTGTTTCAACCAACTTATCCACCGTTGGAATTATGAAATTGTTTCCTTTTTGTACCTGTCCTCTATAGGAGACCCCTCAGCTTGGTTTCAGTTCTTGTTTCTGGTGTGCCTCTTGAGCATGGCTTTTTCTTGAGCCTTCCAGTATTCAACCTTGCCAATACAGCCACGCACATCCAGTTTTATTCCTAGATGAAATTCATCCCTAGTCTCATCATATTGCTAGGTGAATAAATTGCACATCCATAATTATACCAAAAGTGTGTTAAGTAAGTTAATAGATGAAAATGTGTGTTAATAAATAATTACTATTTTCCTTAGTTCCAGAAGCAATTTTATTTTGTAACACTCAAAAAATTCTTCTTATTCCAATACATGAATGAGAAGTAAAAATCATTTAAATTCTGAGTTTATATTTTCGTTCATTCCTTTGAGAGATAACTGCACGGATATCAAATCCCTAGTTTTATTTTTTAGACATGCTTTATGACATTTCAAACATTGAGTACAGATAACAAACAATAATAGTTAATCAAAGTTGATTTTAGTTGCCTGAAGCGTTATCTGTGAAGAATACAGCATGGCAAACGCTCTCATAAAATGCGTTGATAGTGTGCTACTGAAATACAATAATAAAACAAAAGATTAAGGTTTCCTCCTTTACCTTTTATTTTAACCGTTTATATTGGTTGGTTTCTTTGCCATGTTTTGACAGTTTCTTGTTTCCATAAATGATAGTTGAGTTTTATAAAATTCTGGGACTCTAAATTATAATAAAGAAAGCCAAATAATTTGGTAAATAGGATTCATGGATATGGCAGGTAGTAATTTTAATCCATAATTTACAATGCATTTCTTTTTCTAAGAAAAAATAATTTAAAATCTGCTAAGGTGTGTTTTAGAATAGTTACTTGCCTACCTACTCCATAGAAGCACCAGAGACTTGTAGAGACTGAACTATCCAAGGTCATTAGCTGAGACAGCCCAGGTGCAAGCACAGGCGCTTCTTATTCCAAAATCCCTCGTAGTCTACTGCACAGCACAGCAAACAGCTCTGCATTTGCTTGCAAATGAGCTCCACTCACCTGCCTAGCTTCCTTCCTCCCTCCTCCCTTCCTTTACTTCTCTCTCTTTTATCTTCCAATTCTTCTTTTCTTTTTTATTTCCTTCTTTAATGATTCTTAGCAATAAAACAAACAAACAAAAACCAAAAAGTAGATTCATGGTCACATAATGAGGTTCTCTGCAGATATATTTTTAACCACATCTATTAAATATAGCAAATGCTACATGATATTAATTTTTATTTGAACTCTAAATTATCTTCTTCTGTATTCATTCAGCTATAACTTGGAATTCATTTGAGTTATCCAATTAAATTTCAGTAATGACTATTTAATGTTTTACTTATTTTTATTAACAATTTCTAAATACCACTTTCTTTAGTAAAGACTAGTTTAGCTTAAAATTATACATATATGTATAGATAGATATATGTGTGTGTGTTATTTTTATTCCCGATAAAACGTCTGTTTAATCTAAATGCATCTTTTTCCAAAAATGTAAAATACGGTTAAAAATTAAAAATGCAAATAATTTAATGACGTTATGCATGAGATCACATGTATAACCCGAGGCATGATGAAAGCATGCAGCCCTGCCACCAACTCACCTGAAGGTCAAAGAAGGTCAAGGGACAACCTGAGACTTGAGTTTTACTTCCATAGTTCATGTCATTTGCTTAGGTGGGTGGAGCTGGAAATAACAATTTCAGAGAAATGAACACAAAGTAGAAACTAGTCTACCTAGAATAGACTAATGGAGAGTCAGGCAAAGAAAGTAAAATCAATTGAACTAAACCGTGAATAATTAGGCTGGTAAGATTGGACTTTATTCCAAGGTGATGGGAATCAAATAAGCATTCAGTAAGAACTAACCTGAAAAGAGTTGTGATGTTTGAAGAAAATGTATCTGATAGTAGTCAGCAAGATGCATTAGCTTGAGGTTGAAAATAAGTGACCAAAACAAAGTATAAGGTAAGAGTTGGTTATGGGAGACACCGGTGGAAATGGGAGTAGAAAGGAACAGGCACGCAAGACAGTAGAGAGGAAAAATCTACTGCGCTCGCTCAGGCATTTGCAAGGAGTAAAGAAAAAAGATACACAGATTACACTAAACTTGACGGTGGGCTTTGGAATAATGAAAAGAAGCATTTAAAAGCAGCTTTGCAGAGCAGGTTAAAAGTGTTAGGACAAATGCCACCGAACCAACCAAAACATCCCATTACTCAGGACCTGTGGAAAAATGAAGGTGAAAGTCAGGTCACTGATTATTGCCGTTTTCAAAATCAAGGGCATCAGTAAGTTCTTCCTAGCACTCAGTTTCCCTGGAGATACAACGCCTCTCTTCAGAGACATAAAAGCCAGGGACATCTGGTACCTCACTCACCTCACTCCTTCAACACACACACACACACACACACACACACACACACACACTGACTCTCTCCCCCTCTCCCTCTCCCTCTCTCTCCCTCTCTCCCTCTCTTTCCCTCTCTCTCCCTCTCTCTCCCTCTCTCCCTCTCTTTCCCTCTCTCTCCCCTCTCCTCCTCTCCCTGTCTCCTCCCCTCCCCTCCCCCCCTCCCCCCCTAGTCTCCCCTTAACGCAGGGGCACTTCGAGCCAGCACCTTCCCCTAGAGCAGCTTCTCCGCTTATACGCCCATGTCAATACCGTTTTCTTCCTTTTCCTGTGGAACATGCCCCCCATTTTAGCGCCCATTGAGTGTTCTACGTGACATCATTTATTGAATCACAATTATTAATTATAAGGTAGATGATTCTGGCTAAGTAAGGACAAGATTACATAGAGATTGGGGTTTGAGGAGAAAAGATAAGGGGTTTGCAAATAAAAAACAATGCTGAAGGACTGTACTTTTAAAAATAAAAATAAATATGATTTTTCTTTTTAGATTTAAAAAAAGGAAAATGGGTAGGGACTGAGTAGTCACAGCAGAGAATATAAAATATATTGAATATTTTCCATTCTCTGAATGAAGTAGGTAGGAATATCTGTTTAAGATACCTAACTAGGTAGATGAGAGAAGTCAGAAAAATAGTCATCTATAAACCTCATATTTTGGTAAGTCCTACTAAACTTGCTGTTTGCATATATCATCTTGATATTCTCACATAAAGTACACTTTTCTTACAAAATAATCTTGGAGAGGTATGCAGAGACCAGCATATTTAATAAATTTAATATATACTAAGGGATGTATTTTATTAATACTAGTAATTATTGCTGCTAGCAAAAGGTTTGGAAAGTTACTAATCAGTAGATTTTTATATACTTGAAATAAATGAATCGTAGCATTAATCCATTTTAAGATGAATGTTGTTCTGTTATATAAATAATTGCAACCAAATTTAGCTTTAATGGGTGAATCAGATTTATGTCCACAGGGTTTATTTAAAATGAACTACAACTTATAATTTAAAATTAATAACAATTTTCTCTACCTACGCAGTAGACATTAGAAAACAGACTATACTTAAATATACTATTTTGGAGTTTTCCAAAGAAGGGATGTATTTTCTCTCTATTGAATTTTCAGTGGTTGGATATTTTTATTCTTACTTGTTAAAAAATTTAGTAGTATATCTTTTATTGTATTGTATTTTTAGGAAGGCATGGCAGAATGTTTTATGAAGAGGTTTTCAGAACAGGAAAGTAATAGAAGTATCATATGGATAATATTTCCCTTAGAAGGGAGTGGCATTCTACAGACTACCTTTTTTTCTTTTGCAAACAGAATCCTATTCAAAATACAGACAACCTTACAGGATATTTAGAAGACATATAGATAATATAATTTTATAATAAAAGCTATTCTGTTACAATTGCTGTAATTGCATATGAATAAGAACAATTTCTTTCTCAATGTCTCAGTGGCATCTATCATAAAATGTGGCTTTCACATTTCCCAAGAAAGCAGACTTAAATGTGCCAAGACAGGCTTCTTAATGGAGGAGCCCTGGCATATCCAGTATCCTTGACTTCCACAGAGGAGTAAAAAGAATCAATGTTAGAACCCAAATCATATGATTTTGTTTAAGTGACCATTTCCCCAAAAAACTTTATTTGGGCTCAGTTTCACTTATAAGACTAGAAATATCAGAATCTTTTTGTCTCCCTAATTCCCACATAATAGAATAAACCCATTATATCAGATTTTTCCTATACATGTGATTGTAAAGTAAGAAGGGTATTGTATCAAAGTTGGCCTAAATAACTCACCCATTTCTCTGTAATTATATCATAGGTTCAGGGTATGATTTTCTTTACAGTATATCCAAATCTATGTATATCCAAAATAATTTCCTAGTACAGTTGTCAACAAACATTTTCTGTAAGCACCAAAGAGTAAGTAATTTAGGCTTTGTGGTCCAGATGGTCTCTGTTGCAACTACTCCACTCTTCCATTGTAGCCTGAGAACCGTCAACAATGTGTAAAACAATGGACAAGACTGTGAACAGTGATATTTGAGTATTAATTAATTTTCACATGTCAAAAATATCCATTCTTTCATTTTTCCGACTATTCAAAAATGTAAAAATCATTCTTATCCTATGGGTCATGCAAAATTCAGGTGGTGGACTATAGTTTGCCTACTTCTGTCTTAAAGGACACAATCAGCTAACCTACCCTTAGGAGCCCAGTCGCAGCTTTAGAGGGCCGTAGATCCAGAACTGTAGGACACAAATATGGAGTAGAAAAATATTGTAAGTTTCAGCCACACGGCAGTGGGCTGGAGTTTCCATCGAATTTTCATCGATTTTACCATGTGTAATAATTGTGTTAAATTCCTCAACTTTTAAGACATCACAATGCCACTGTGAGCCATTTCTGTTTCTCTTTTATTTCTTCTCTTACACCAGTCAATAAATTATCAACCCTCCTTCCTTTAAATCATTTAAAAGTTTTGGTCTTATTAACAGATGTTATTTAGCAGTCTGCCTTGCAAGAGAGTTGAAGACTTCTTACTTTAAATCTTTTTAAAGCTATAAACTTAGAGGCAGAGCACATCTTAGTATATGCACTAATTTCTCCAGGAAGGGACTTCATTTTTTTGTTGTTAAGCATTTTATTTTATTAAATTGCATTAAACCTGTAAGACAAAATGCAAATTTTATTTCCAGGCTCTTAGCTATTAATATTGAAGATCAGTGCTTGGCTTTCCTTTCTCTACATAAAAGGAAACATTTCATTTAAAATAGCAGTAATAACATCATGGGCCCCAAAAAAATCAATTCTAAAAATCCCATATTAAATATTTCCCTAAAAGAAAATATTCATTTGATACCTGATATCCTCCTGCAATACCTTTTTTCATGTACAGATGTATTTTTTCATATAGAATAACATGCTAGTGATATCTCCATATAAAACCAGCTCTGTGTTTCTTCTTGTACAATTGCTTTATAATGAGGTTATTTTGACAGGAAAGAGCTAAGTCTTTTTTATTCTGTTAAGGCACATATTTGTATAATGACATTTTAGTCTAACCAGTTATTCTAATTGTAGAAATAAACATGTCGCAACTGACAATTTCACCCATCTCACATATATATGCATGCACACATACGCTCAAGTGGATGATACATGTTATTAGAATATATATATGCTTATTTACATATAGGGATGGCTAATAAAATTATACTAATGGTAATCATCATAGTCATCGTAATACATTTATTGACTTCGTACTCTGCACATTATGGTAAGCACTAGACTTGCGTTTTCTTTTTGCACTCACAACAGTCTTGTTAATGAAACATAACTCTTAATCATTGTTGCGTTGCGATTAAGAATACATTTAGTGGGAAGAGATTAACCAAAGAAGTTATATGCACATATGCATAACCCATAGACACAGACAATAATGGGGTGAAGGCCTGGGGAGGGTGGGAGTGAGGTGGAGGGGGTCAATGGGGGGGAAAATGGGACACCTGAAATACTTTCAACAATAAAGATAAATTAGAAGAAAAAAAAAAGAAAAAAAATACATTTAGTGCAGCCACTGTGGAAAGCAGTATGGAGTTACCTCAAAAAATTAAAAATAGAACTAACTGCCTTATGATCCAACGATTCCACTGCTGGAAATTTATCCGAGGAAACCTGAAATGCTACCAGTTGGAGTGGGCTGAAAACTGTCATGTCGCTGCCTCTCGGGCCATCTCTCCCCTTCCTCCAGCTCCCCCTACTCGCCTTCTGCTCCTCTCCTTTTCTTCCCTCTTGCTTCTGCTCCATTATAAATAGTGACGACAAGTTACAGCGTGTAATGCATTGCTTATCACTGCGAGGTTCATAATCTCTCATGTTCTCATTTAGGCGAGGTCGCAAAGTTTTAGCATCTGGTAAAATGTAGGGTTTTTAAAAGTTTTATAGTAATATATATTTCTGAGTCAGATTGTTTTAAAACACAAGTTTATTCTTGCTCAAAGACAAGTTCACATATAAGTTAGGCAATTAATAAATTGCTAAATATGTTATATGTTATCTTAAGGATCTAAAATTTTATCCATGAGTTGCTCAGAGGCTACTATGCCACTTTTAATAATCTTGCTAATATTCTTAGGCCATTTGTTACTTTTATCAAATATTTATGTTTTCAAAGTTGCAGTTAAATTATATTTGCAATAATGATGCATTGCTTATGAACTAGGTTTTCTTTTTTATGGTGAATGCTAAAAAACTATATGCATAGAAGTTTCAATGAAATGATAATACTTTCAAATTACCAAAATCTGTTGAGCCTGCTTCCACATGGAACATTGTATCAAGTTACAGAATAATTCTCTTGTCCCACATACTATATAGCCTTAGCCCTACCACTAGAAACCATCCACCTCCCATTTTCTACTTTATGTATTCAGTTTGTTTTACTTGCCACTTACCTAGTGCACGTAATAATAAATACTTGTGTTTATTCTCACTGAATTCATATTATCTAATCACTCACCTAATGCGTGCTTCTTAGGTGAGTCTAGGTAATAGTCTCAACCCAGTGTGCTTTTATCTATATATTTAGCAAACATAATGAATGGCTAGAAAATACCCCGTGAATGGATAAATGTATACACAGCACCCAATAAAAAATAAATTAAAATCCAGACCCAAGTGAGCAATGGTAAAAACTAGCACCCTTTGCTGAGTACTTATTATATGTTAGGCATTAGACTAAGAAATTCCTGCACAATATCTAACTTGATCCAATTATAAGTCTTCAACATGAGTATTTCTCCCTCACTCAGGAGAAAATACAAGTTCAAGGAAGAGGTGGTCCTTGTCAGAGCCCAGGATGGAATAACAGACTTTTGGTCCGGAACCTTTGTTCTGTCAATAGTATTCTGTAGTGGGATTTGGCCTCATGGTGCCAATTTCTGTGGAAAAGCTCTGAGGAATTCAGGAAGCCCCCAGGAGAAGGTTGAGGAGGGAGAAGATCAACCTGACAGGGTACTTATTTGTAGGAACAGAGCACTTTCTTGTCACTTGTTTTGTTTAAGTCTTTAATAGGTGGGTCAGATAGTGCAAGTAAAATTGTAATGTGAGATCATTGTTTTGTGGTTATTTTCATCATGAAAATTATTTAAATTTCAATTGCTTAAAGCTTCCAGAAAGGTAAAGTTCTGACTTTCAAAAAACCTTAAAACTTAAGCCATTAAAATTCCTTTAAAGAGCAATATTGCCTTAATAAAAACACCTTAGAGATGGATAAAACTTCCAACGTTTCCAACAGCTTTTACATCTATTGTTTAGATCCTTGGGAGAAGCAAAATAGCATAGGTTTGCTACTGGCAGGAAGTTGTGAAATGCTTGAATGATCGAACAGATGGCAACTCTCAAAATCTCTTCTGACCTCACAGCCCCTCTAGGGTTGATATGGCTCAGTATGTGTTGTTACATATGAAATATCTCAGGAATTGTTTCTTCTATAGGCACATATGTATGTGTATATGGCTATACGTTGTAAATTCCTTTGCTAATGGTTTTTATTCACTTCACTTATATATTAAGTAGTTATCTTTATAAATAAAGCCATCTTTGATGAAAAATAAATAAATAAGCTGATAGCTCTTAGGTGAAAAATCATCTAATCTTAAAGTTGAAGGGGTCTTGGGTTCCTTATCTTCCTCCATTGCAGGACTAATCTAAGCAAAATCAGGGAAAATCACCCAAAGTTGAGGAGCTCACAAACTCACTTGGATCTCTCAATCATTTGACTTTTTCTGTTCCTCATGGTTAATCACACCATTTTCTTCTGTTTTGGGGGGTGCATAAAACTCCTACTTATCTTCCCCCCTTTTAACCCTAGTTAAACTCTGTTAATATGCTAAAATATTTGAATTATCACATATTTGTATAATTTTTTTCTCAGATTATTTCAGAAAATATGATACACACAGAGCCATAGTTTTCCACATTTCTCCCAGCCTAGCCTCAGTTATCTTGCCTGTGGTGATTTTGTGTGTGTGTGTGTGAGAGAGAGAGAGGCTGGGGCTTTATATTTCATCTTGAAATTGTGATGGCATATCCTTCCCTGTTATTTATACCACAAAGTGAATCGCATTTGCTGTAAAATAATTATTATTTTACAGAAAGTAGATTCCCCAGGATGATGCTCTTTCTTTTTCTTTGTTCTCAAAGCCCATATATTTTAAACCTTGCCTTTGGGGTATGTTCAAGTTTCTTCTTCCTTTTAAACTGAATGTCCTCTATGCCTTCTTTACCTAAAACAATCAATACAAACTATATATGTATATTGTTTCTAGCCCTAAATCCATATTTTGTGTAATCACCTGTATTTCTTTCATTTTTTCCAACAATATCACTGTTTTTAATTAAAATATAAAATTATATTGTGCCTCTTACATGTTTAAAGTGGACTTAAGTGAAACATGCACTTGTCTAACAGTGGAATTTTTTAATGTAACGGAGAAACGTATAAAAAAACTAAAAACAAAATATTTAAATAGAGTCATTTGATTTTTAAGTATCTACTGCCATTTGAAAGGAAACAACTAATAGTAAGTAAATATTATGTCTATGAGACTTTATTAATATCTAAGTTCAGTTAAATTTTTATCATAGAAACTTGATTGTTTTGTATAGAACAAATATTCTAGTTAAGGAATAGATATACCCTCCTCATTGACTTATTTAATTCATTTGCATAGCCAGCATTATTCTAGGTAATAGAGCGATTGAATCAGACAAAATCTCTTGCCCTCTTTTGGTCTACAAGAGCTGGAATTTCATTTACATTTGTATAATGTATTTGTCTATTCATGGCATTGCCTTGGAGGGCCAGAAAAATAATGTTACATATCAATATTAAAAACATAAATGTCAAGGTGGACTTTGCCAGTTAAGTCTAATTAATAGCAATAAGAAACCTTCCTTGAAACTCTGAATGTATTTAAATAGGTTTTTATGCTGCATAAGTTAATATTATATAATATCCCGTCTCAGTAGAACTTTTGCTCAACTGTTCAGTCACACAAAATACAATATTAAGCTGTGTTTTTACAACCAGGTTTATTATCTCATAGAAGAAACTCACAGGGAAAATTTTCATCTCACAGTTTAGAAAAGAACCACATACAATCTATTTTGATTTTTGTTTCCTAAATGTTTAAATTATGATTTTTCTCTAAAGATATCAAGCTTTAGTTTGAAAGGTATCTCCATAAGAAAGTATCATTTATCCTCTGAAACCAACTTCATGTAAAATTATTCTAGGTAAATGATAATTAGTCATTTTCTTTTAAGAAAGGATAAATGTTATAAGTTTAACAATGCAAACAGTAGTTTACTGTTGATAATACAATTTTGTGTTGGTGAATAGCTGAGTTTTTTCATGTCACTCTGTAACACCAGTTTATTTTAATAAATATATTTTTATACAGCTTTAGAAATGTCCTTATTTGTTATGCAAAAGGCTCTCACAATATAGATTTTTTTTTATTTGTTTTTATAAACTGAGGATTTCTGATTTAATTTTATGTGTTCATTTTATTTTATGTTTTGCCTCTTCTAATTTGGGGATTAAGTCTTCATCTCTGTTTAAAAGTGATTTGCTGTGTCCCCCTTCTTCCAAATCACTAGAGTCACTGTATAAAAACAGCCAAGGTATTTTAAGACAACTCTACCTTAGGAAAAAAGTAATAAAGGAAGATAAAATTCATTTTTAGTGATTTTATTTTTTGCGTTTATTTTTATGGTTGTTTATATCTTTAGAAGAGTAGAATACTATAGAAAAGGGACAACTAAGAAGAGGAATTATAAATGAATCAGCCCATTGCTTTTCCGGGCATGTTTCATCGACCTCTCCCCTTCCTAGTTAGAGAGCATCTTAGGTTCAGGAGGAGTGGGGATGTCGCCGAGCTAGGGAGGCCGATGGCAAACGCAGGGAGCTGAGCAGCCAGTCTGCTGGGTTATTCTCACATCTGCTTTGGGTGGAAAGCCTGGGCCCCCCTAAAGTGCTGGGATTAAATGCCGGGGAATTAAAGCCTGATCTGGCTGCTCTGCCTGTTGTGGCCCTTTTCTTCAGATCCCCTGCCGCCTCCTGTGTTCTGTCACTGTGCAAAAGAATTAGACCCTTTAAATTCTGTTCTTGTTCACAGATTTGTTCCTTACTGACTGCTGTGCCATTGTCTCAGCTTACTCAGTCAGGTGTTGATAAAATTATTTGGGCAAAATAATTCTCCCGAGGTATAAATAAGCTTAAGTGACTAATGAGAATTTTTATTTTAAGTAGGATTTTTAAAGAACATGCTAACAGAATTCTGAAGGAATTTACCTACTCTTTTGGGGATAAGCGCTTTTGTGTCCTTTGTTCCTATTTCAGTCATTTTCATTCCTTTCACTTAAATAACCTAGAAGTTAAATAAAACACAAGAACGTCAATGTTTCTGGCACACACATACCATCACTTCCTTGTGAATGTTTGCAAAGGGACACCGTGGTATCTAATGACACATGTCTTGGGGAGGAAATGGGAGTTGGCAGAGAATTGCACGCATTCAAGAGGGAGTCACAAATACTCTGAATCAAATTTTCACCTCTGAATTTGTAAGAAAACATGCTATACTGTGTTCGTTTTCTTTTGACTTTTGTGCACTGTGCTTTACTATGGTCACTTATATCTTACATCTGTGGTTGTTTAACCTGATTAAGTATTTTTATAAAATATTTACAAAGATCTACAAAAGTCATGTACTCACATTGTTTCATCCTGGGGTAATGCTGTTTTAAAAAGCAAACAACCATGACACAAAACAGAAACAAAATTAAACAAAACAAACAAAAAGACAACAGCAAATAATAGCATGTGTTTTACATGCATTTTTCAATTGCTACCAGCAGGATACATTCATTGTCCTAGAATATTCATCTTTCATCCCTTTGCCATCCACTGGCTGCTTCCTTAACCCACTCTCTTCAAGTCATCTTCAGAAAGCCTTCTCCCAGGCCTCAAGCCTGACTGCCTCTCATTCGTCTTGTATATTTATTATTTCTTACTGTATTTATTATCACAAAGCCCCACAGAGGTGGTATAGCAAATCATAACTCTACTCAGAGGGCGAAATAATGGAAAGATTAATTAGACTAAAGCAGAATATCTTGCAGAGAGGGGTGGGTGACAGCTGGGGAGTGCTCTTGCTAAAGAGACTGAAGGATGAGGGCAGGAGAAGTATACAGGTCACAGTATAAATTTCGAAATTATAAATCCAGGTTTGACCCACACGCTGCAACATGCTGCCTGTGTGACCTCGGGGCAGCTAGTTAACCTCTTCAATCCAAATTTTTTAAGTTGTAAAATAGCTAAAAGGCACTACTCATGGGAATCGTGTACGGATGAAATGAGATAATGTGAGTGAAAGGTTAAGACAGTGCTTCTTACTAAATGGTATAAGAAAAGAGTTTGAGTCCAGCCGCGCGTGGCTCAGCGGTTGAGCATCGCCCTAGGATCCAGGAGATCGGGGTTCGATTCCCGGTCAGGGCGCAGGCCCGGGTTGGGGCTCGATCCCCAGTCGGGGGCGTGCAGGGGGCAGCCGATCAATGACTCTCTCAGCATTGGTGCTTCTGTCTCTCTCTCCCTCTCCCTTCCTCTCTCTGAGATCAATAAGGTATATTTAAAAAAAAAAGAGTTTGAGATGCCAAGCTTTTTATAAGCAAGCTCAAGAGTTAAAACCAGAGGAAAAATACAAAGGCAGTCCTTTTCCACACCCAAGAGCTAATACACGGCATCTGTGAAGAGATCCTGTGAAATAATTAAGATCTTAGTGGACAGGGCCCCTTGAGCCCCAGGGCTGTGGCCTGAGCTGGCTGCTCTGGCACCCCCTAAAAGGAGGAAGGCTTACGGTGGTGCTGATCGTGATCAGGAACTTTTGGAATGAGATACATGTGAGGAGTTAATGCTATTACCTTTATGCAATAAAGGGAAATAAAGATAAAATAATGTCCTGTGATGGTTTTACCATGACACATCCTCAGTATCATTGATGGAACTATTAAGAAATACAAATGGAAATAAAGTTTTTAAAACAACATTTAGAAAAACTGTTTTACTGACAAATGTATTAAAAATTGAATTATGTAAGAAATGTTAAACAAATATTTAGCTATCTAATACAGGGTGTGGCAAAAGTAGGTTTGCAGTCATTTGTATGGAAAATAATACAATAATTAGTAAATAATAGAAGAATAAACTGTGTATCGCGTACTCACAACTGAAAACCTACTTTTGCTCAGCCCTTTATATTATAAATAGCTCTCTATACACATTTTCTCTAGAGGGCAAATAGAGTTATTTATTTTCCATAGATATTCAGTGTTCTTCAAAGTGTCTTTCTCATGAAAATGTTAAATTAATTGTGGAGGTGGTGGGGGTGGTGGTTAAGAAAACACACTGCTTATACCAGCATGTGTAACTATATGATTTATATAATAACACAACCACAGAGGTAGTATATTTTCTGGATGTTAATAGCCTGAAAATCCTTTCAGTGGCAGCATTAATCAGTCGAGGATGGGTTATTTTATGGTCTTTAATGGCCTTTCTTGATAGATGGAGATTTTGTTTACAGATTATTCTTCATTGAACTGCCATACATTGCAAGCTCTGATTCTTTTTTTTTTTTTTTTTGCAAGATATGATTTTTTAAGAGATGTCCTCAAAATAAAATTGTGCTGCTGAGAAATCTGTTCACAGCAAATTAAATTAGATAGCTGCATTCTTTATGAAGCATAGGTAATGGAGCA
The DNA here is from genome assembly GCF_054644295.1 of Miniopterus natalensis. Taxonomy (NCBI): domain Eukaryota; kingdom Metazoa; phylum Chordata; class Mammalia; order Chiroptera; family Miniopteridae; genus Miniopterus; species Miniopterus natalensis. The sequence goes on from NC_142094.1 coordinate 32,089,400, forward strand.
GTATACTAAAATGCCTTTTCTGAGACATTAGTGAGAGAAGTCTTAAACATACAATTTTTCCCTAAGAAATATTCCTTTGCTTCCATGAAAGTTTATGAGCCTACTTGTTGTTGCTCCACAGTAATTTATGTAGAATACATAACATTTGAAATTTACTTTATGGTGTTTGACTATTATAATGAATATCTGCCTTCAGGTCAGACATTACCAACAATTTTCATTTTTTAAAACTGAACAAAAACAGAGGTGCTCATTTATATTTCCCAAATGTTTTTATAATGTTGAATATACTGGGAGTGCAGTGGCAAGAGTTTTAATAATTGTCGCAGTTAATGTTTTGTTCCACTGAAAATAATTGTTTATTGTACCTTTGAGGGCACCATTATTCACATGCTTGTAATGGGTGATGAATGCATCTTTTTTCTAATATTTTGCTCACACAAGTCTTGTAAACTGAGTGCAGAGTCTAAAAGTTTGGGTATGATTACTTCAGAGTGCATTTTTATTTCTCAAGCATTATTGACTTTTAAAATATCTGCCTAGGGATTTAATGTGTTATGTGTTTTTCTCTCTTTTTTTTTCTTTTACTTACAAGCAATAGCTGCAAAAACAAATGGTTGTGTTTGACTGCACTACACTAAATAAGCCAACCCTTAATTTAATTCAATGTGAAAGTTGGATTTTTAAGATAATTTAAATGCTTGGCTTCTTAAAGTATATCATCCAACTAGATATCATTTTTATTTGATGAGAGGCCCTATACTGATCGTAATAAATCTTTCTCTTTAACCCACAGTGGTATATCTCTTTGTGTTTATTTGTTTAAATCACTGTCTCATTGTAGGTATTTGCAACCACCCTCCATTTGTCCTTAAAGTGATGGCACCTGGAAATTGTGAACTGAAAGATTTAGACTAGTGAGACTGTAACAGAGGACAGAGCGAGGGTTTTCTTGTGAATCTCTGTTCCCTCTCTCATCTTTCCCTTAGGAATTCTGCTGTGCTCTTGGTTTCTAATTGCCTTTGATAGGCCTGCCTTGAGTTTTGGCTGTCCTCCTAACAATCTCTCTGTATCCCCTGCTTCTTGCTTTCTGAACAGGAGGAAGTCTAACCTGGCTTCTTTGCTTGCCTGATCTCTGATCTTTCATCCTAATTAGGCTCTTAAATGCTGATTCTATTCCAGGGCATCTCTGCTTTTCATCTCTCAGGGCTAAGTTCTGGCCTTTCCCCATAATCCTTACCCTAATTCATTGCTTCCATGTCTAAGGCAACATAGAAGTATAAAAACTTTTCTTCATGTTCCATTTTTCTGGTAGCAAGAGAGACACCAGCTACAGACGCATCTTCAGCCAGTATGTGAGTGCTGTGCAGGAGAGTTGACGTTATTCTCATGTATCTCAAAATTAAGGTGATTCTTACTCTTTGTAAAAGTTTTCTGGTGGTTGTTCTTAGAGTTCTCAGTTTGTCTTCTGTCTTCCCACCCAAGGCAGGCATTCTTTGGCAGCAGTCTCCACCTATCAGGAATTAGGCATCACGCCTATGACCAGTTCCTGCAGACAAGCTTAGGTACATCAAGAATAAGCCCCCAAAGAAACATGAACTGTAATATTAAAAAAAATACTTTTTTTCTATGCTTTTGTGTATTTAATTTTGAAAATCTTTTAAGCCATAGTTTCCACACTTGTAACATGGAAACCTATTTGATCTATATTATAAATTGTTAAAAGAAATTAGTTAATGCATGTAGAACAACCACTTGATAGGCACAGAATGAATACACTATATATGATCGTTATTTGGATTATTATTTTTACTTCATCAGACTCTGAGTCCAGGGACTAATGTGTCCTCATTACCTGACACAAGGCCTGGAACTTAGTTGGCGCTCAATGAAGCTAGTTTAAATGAATGAAAGTTAGTTTCTCTACTCTTAGAACAACATCATAAATAAATAAAACTATGTGACACATTTTTTTATTACTCTGTCAAAATTTATTTTCAGGAAAATTTCAAGATTTCTTCTACACACAGACACACACACAGTAAAGTAAAGGAACAGCAATAACTGTTCTTTCTAAAATAAAAATTACATGACATTCGTGAGCATTATAAATACTACAAAACTGGGTTGAATTTTCCAGAAAATTCATCTTAAAGGAAAAACTGGGAGTACTTTTGTTTCTGATTTGATTTAGCAATGATTTATTTATCTCTTCCTCCCTTCTTGGGACAGGAGAATCTTTGAACAAACCTTTTCCAGATTGGGCTTTTCCAGATATCATCAGATTAACTCACCTGTGACTTTGAGACAGCAAGAAAGTGGCCATTTTTCAAATTTCAGGTGATTTACCCACAGGAAAGCAATATTGTTTTTTTATTTAATGAGCTTCAGCACATGAACTATTAAGAACACATAACTGAATGGAGCTAATCATCAAAAGCAAGAGCTTGCCTCAGGGGACCTGATGAGTTGATTGTAGCTCTTACCTGTGGTGTCATCTGTTAAAAGGACAGTACTAATGGGTGAGAAAGTACTGACAAGTAATTGTACAGCTTTGGTACACCCATGTTTTAAAATTACTTTTTAAAATAAATATTGTTAGGAGGACTAATGATGCTGATAATAAGAGAATGAAGCTATTGGTTGACCTAAAACTGTGAGATTCCTATTAAAAGAGGAAAGTAAAAGAATAATAAACTTCTTTGCTTTATCTAGCTATTAACAACTGCTGTGAGAGTTAGCTTTAATTACTGTAAGAAAACTTTCCTTGTTCTAAGGTAGGGAGTAAGCCATTTAATAAAGTATGGATTGATTAGAAATTTTGTTCAATACTTGAACATAGGCTGAAATCTAAAATATTCAGCTCCCTTCAGAAACTGAGAGTTTCTGCCTCTCTTAGTTGGGAAATGGTAACTTACAGGAAATCGCTATATTGGGAGTACCAAAATTAAGAACTGGAAAAGCTCACAGGATTGATGTCACAATTAAAGAGTTTAGCTCTCAGTTGGGTGTATACTGGGTGGCTTATTTAAACTAAACCTTCAGTGCGGCCAGCTTCATTGAGTCATTTATAGCTTTTAAGTAAGTGCCTTAATGAACCTATATATCTGAGTTTCTAAAAAGTGGATTTCTTGAAACAGGCTTACATTAAAGTGTATTTGCATATTGTTCTTATGATATTTTTAGGTGTACAATTTGCTGTATTTTATTTTAATTCCATCTAAAGCATATATGCTAATTAGCTTTCATATAATGGAAGGAAACCTTCCATTTGGTCAGTATATTTTTATATTTATAACTGATCCTGACATTTTGTTTTTTTTTTTAAATGTTTGAATAATAGAATAAATTTTTTCTATACTTATCTCCTTATATCTAAAATTAAGATCTTATACTTTAAAAGACTATAGAAATGAAATTTTAAATGGCATAATGTTTTCATCTTCCCAGCTAAGTCCCATCTATTTAACTCCACCTATCCCAAAATACAGACACTAGATTTCACAGTACTGACCTATAGTACAGTTTTTATAAGGGGGTATCATTTTTCCTATAAATCGCCTGAGACTTTATGTATGTAAATAGGCCTTGCTATGTCTTTTGGAGAGATTTCTATTGTAATTTCAGTTGTGGTTGTTTTAATCAGGCAACTCTAGTCAAGGAGCTTTTTAATGGTTTTTTTGATAGCACCTTTTCAGATTCCTTTTTTCCCTTCTAAGATGCTGATGTGCATGACCTAAGGACTGTTGTCTTTTGGAGTTTACTTTACTTACTTGTTTATTTTGTTAACTCTCATTTTCAAAACAATGGAGAGAATGGGAAAAATATATAAAAACCAAATTATGGCATTGGAGGTGACTTCAAAACTGTTTAAATCTCAAGATAAAGAAAGAATATATGCTGTATAAAGGCAGGTCTTTTTCCCCCCTCACAACTTATTGATAAGGCCTAGAGTAGTAGGCACTCAATAAATGTATATTGAGTGAATAAATGAATGTTTAAAATAGATTCCATTAATCCTGAAAATGCTTTTAACTCTAGATTTTTAAGAATCCATGAAGCTTAATCATAAAGACTTTTTTAACAGTCATTTCCTCAGGTGATATTTTATACTCACTCTTCTGAGTCAGACATCAAAAAGTGAATTAAAGTTGTACCAAGAGATGAGGCCAGCTGAGAACAATAACTTGGGAATTGAAGGAGATCAACACACTTCTCACTTTTCACAATATATTTTTAACTATTAAAACTATTGTTTGTCTTCTGAGTCCCAAACCAAAACAGGAAACATTTAATCAGTTTCCTTCAACTAAACAGTTCAAAAATTACTGTTTAACAACTCTCTTTGTGAAGAGGTGATAGCTAAAAATTAAATACAATTTAAAAAATTACATTTGTGTTTTCAATATGTTGTTTTCTGTATCACAATCAGTATTCTATAAATGTCACATTCCCCTATTACTTCCTATTTTAGTTCTTCATGATTCACCTATAAGAAAAATAATAAAATACATCTGTATATCATGCATGAGATCTTGGGTGATTGCACTTTGGCATTATTAAAAATAAGTATAAAGCAGCTAATAAAGCTTTAAGTGCATTTTACTCCATAAACACTTCTCAGTATTTTTATACTACAAAAAAGTTTGTATAAAAGTGTGACTATGATACAGACCAGAAGTCCCTGGGCACCTATGCTGAAATGGGTTAGAGTAGGCATTTAAGAACTTTTTTGCTTCTGTCCTATATTTTTCAAGATCAGCAAACTTATAGGGATAGTTGTCAGAATTATACTATAAGAGCAGTCAATATTTCTTAAAACTGCAAAATAGCACTTAGTCTACTTTGTAAAATGCAATGTATCAGCAGTAGGTCTACTCTTAGGAGTAGGCAGAGGAAACATGCTGAGATATGGGAGCACATGCCCAGCCTCCCAGCTTCTGATATTTCTCCCTTTGGCATGTTGTCTGTTGCTCAACATTAACATTTTATTTCTTAAAATCTCAGTTTTCTCAGGTTTTCCTGATAAAATGCAAATTTTATGAGACCTTATACTAAATTTTTCTTTTTTTATTGAATTTATTAGGGTGACATTGGTTAATAAAATTATACAGGTTTCAACTGTACAACTGTACAACTCAATAAAACATCATGTGCATACTGCATCGTGTGCTCATTGTACAAAGTGAAGTCTCTCTTCGTCTTCATTTATCTCCCCTTTGCCCACTTCTACCTCCCCCACCCCACTTTCCCTCTGGCTTTGACCATACTATTGTCCATGTCCATGTGTCATATATACATGTATATGTAGTATTTTTTTGCTTAATCCCTTCACCTTTTTCAACCCATCCCCCCCCCAAAAAAAAACCCTCACCTCTTACAGCTGTCAGTCTCTTCTATGTACGTATGATTCTGTTTCTATTTTGTTTGGTAAGTTATTTTGTTCATTAGATTCCACATGTAAGTGAGATCATATGGTATTCATCTTTCTCTGACTGGCTTTTTTCATTTAGCATAATAATCTCCAGGTTCATCCATGCTGTTGCAAAAGATAATTCAGACTACTTTGTCATTTATCCATTCCTTCCTTCCTTCATCCATCCATTTATATTTGAAAAATGCTGCTCTGCTGGTGAGTGGTGAATTTGATTCATATATTAAGTCTCAATTGAGTCATCTCTGTTGTGAAACCTTCCACAGGTTCCACTTTCTAATCTCAACCCCTCCTTTATGAACCAACCACTTACTGTACTATGTATAATGAGTTGAGTTTATATTAAATCTTCCTCCTATTCACACTGTATTAAATTATTTGGTTAACTAATTACTTGCCTTTATCCTTCAATAGAATTCAAGCTCTTCAAGAACTGTACTAGTGTCTATTTAGGTCATATATTATCCAACTGTTAGAGTGCCTAGCAGCTAGTGTTAATTGTTAATTTAATTTAATTATGGCATGCTCTTCAGAAAGACTCATCAGGGCTGTGGGTAAACTGCCAGAAGACTGTCGGAAAGAGTCTTGAGGCCAGAAGCCAAAGAATTTCTTTACCCAATGGAGCTCTTCTGAGTAAGGACCAGAGCCTGGAGGAGGGGGACTTATGGAAAGACAGTATCAGCAAGCATGTGGGCCGAGTAATCTAATCTGTTTATTGGTTTCTGTAAGAGCTATAACCAGTAACTTGATAATGAAGAGAAGCCATTATTGGAATGGCTGGCCTTGAACTTCATCTCTATAATTTGAGAGTTCTTGGTTTTCCTGAAGAAATGATATGTGATAGATTAATCTTGACATTATTTTCTTTTTTGCATTCTTTTCAACATAGCATTTTATGATTAGAGAGTTTCTCAAGGCATTTTCTTAATCTTGAGTTTCTGGCAAGAGAACTGTTGACATTGCATAATAACTCACTTCCACATTAATCTTGGAAGCACTGAAATGCTTAGAGCACGGTGAACCAAAGATTCAAGAAATTTAAATTTTTTCTTCAGATCTTCCAGGTCTCCTTTCTTTGCCTCCTATCTTGGCTCCTATCTTGGCTGCATCTCATCAATCTTTCAGGTTTCCAGGAATCAGTCTTGACATTTTTCTTCATCTTCATATAAAGATCTCCAGGAGAAAAATAATTAATTCCACCAGAGTGAAAACTCCCGTCAAGGGCAGGACTACTGATATAATGTTTGCCAAGTGCCTGACATAGAGTAGATGTTCAATAATATTACTTGAAATAATTCATGAACTCTTTATACTAAAATGTAAATTATGTGATTGTGCTAAATTTTTTATGTGTATATCTTAGTTCAGAGGAATGTAATTTAGGGTTTTGGTTTAACTGGATCATGTGTGGAAAGAAAGAAGTTTTAGACATGTTAATTACATTGATTACTAAAGGAACTGAAAGTCTCAGAAGAAAAATATCATAATGTGTTACCACACCCAAATTTTTGAGAGGGGTGTGCACCATAATGTGTTGATCAGTTTTTAAAGTTTTCTCACATTTTGATGGCAACCTCCTAAGACTTGACATCTCGTAACACTGACTGAGTCTAATTGAATTCCCTGTACTTTAAAAACCACAGAAAAAGCTTATATAACCTACAGATCACTTTAAATTCTTTTTGATGACCTCGTGACATTCACAGAAAGGATTTTCCCCAAACAAACGCAAGATAGGATATAGTCCAAGAAGGCTTTGCCCGGAAGCATGGCAATGGATGGTTCTCTTCATCTTCTTTTCCATTTCCAAAAAGTCCTCTTTAAATGATCAATTTTCATCCTTTCTCACATTTGAAGAAAGATGTCACCAGTCCAGTATTTTCATCCTCGCTAAATATTTGTTTCTTCAAGTTCTGATCCTAACTCTAATCCCTACCCAAATGAGTAATCTAAATATTCAATGTTGGTTTATATAGGGAGTGGATCATTTTTTTTTTTCCCAAACCATGTTTTAATTCGTAAAAATACAATAAGAAGACTTATCTTTCAAAAAAATATCATGTCAAAGAACACCAGCAATGCAGATTTCACTTTAGTGCACTTATGGTCACAACACTATGTAGTATTTTGAATTTTTATACTTTAAAGTTGTTCAAGGGGGATAATTGCATTGACATGCAATTTTACTTGGATACAAATGGAAAAACAAGTTAGATAACCTAGAAGAAATGGGTAAACTATACCAAAAAACAGAACAAAACAACATATTCAGTAAAGTTTCAGGATAGAAATTAACATACACAAATATGTTGCATTTCTAAATACTAACAAATGCATTAAAAAGAATAAAAAATTTAGAAATAATTTTACTAAGGAGGTGAAAGATCCCTACCGTAAAAACTATAAAAATGAATGAAAGACATAAAAAAGACACAAATAAATTAAAAGATTTCCTACATATATAGATTGAAAGAATTAATACTGTTAAAATATCTACACTATGAAAAGTAATATACAAATTCAATGTAATCCAGTAAAAATTCCAATGGCATTTTTCACAGCTGTAGAAAAAAAACAACATTTCTAAAATTTGTATTGAACCACAGAAGACTTCAAATATCCAAAACAATCTTGAGAAAGAACAAACATGGAGAAATCACACTCTTAAATTCAAACTGTATTAGAAAGCTATAATTAGCAAAACAGTATAGTACTGGCATAAAAACAGACACAATAATCAATGCAACAGAGTAGAGAGTCCAGAAATAAACCCATGCATTTTTCCCTATTTAATGATTAATTAATTCCTAATTAATTGCATTTAACATTATCCTTTAATTTAAAGGAAGGAAATCTTGTCATTTGCCAGCATGTATGATACTAGAAGGCATTGTGCTCATGAAAAAAGCCAGACAGAGAAAGACAAATACTTGATGGTCTCAATTATATGTGGAATCAGGGGCTGGGAGTTGTGAGAGAGGTTAGAAAATGCATACAGGCTTACAATTATAGATAAATAAGGTCTGAGGGTCTAATATAAAACATAGTGACTATAGTTGATAATTATATTGTATAGTTGAAATTTGCTAAGAGAGTAGAACTTAAGCGTTTTCACCAAAAAATTTTAAAAAGGTAAATGTGTGAGGTGATGAATGTGTTAAGTAATTCAATGATGAGAATCCTTTCACAATAGACACATTTATGGAATCATCACTTTATAATATTATAAACATATTATAATCTTATTGGTGAATTATACCTCAATAACGTTTAAAAATAGCAAAAAACAGGTTACAGATATTTATGTAACTGGAAATTGGCCAAGACAATTAATTGACTCTTTTGCTCCTCCAGAAATGCTGTTGTGACTTTGATGACCGTGGGCAAAACTTCGGTTACCCACTATCAAGTCCCATTAAAGTCAATGTTGTATAGAATTAAAGGTGGCACAAAAGTGTGTATTGTTGCTCCAGGGCCAGCCTTCTGTTAAAATTGGCTAGTCTCATGTGGAAGTGTCTGAGAATTACTTCAGAACCCATGTAAGCAAACAGCTGACTTGTTTCTTACTACACATATGGTCTTTTGTTCAGCTTTTTATTTCTTTATTATATTTTTCTTTCTGCTCAGGGATTATCAATAGACCTAAAGACACTTGAGAGTAAGGACAACACAGGAAGGCATTTAATGTAAACCTTTAAAAGATTAGGGGAAATAGAAGCATCTAGATATTACTCTCATATACATGGAAAAGGTTTTACTTTCTAAGATATATTGTGAAATTTTATTATCACTTAATTATAAAAAAATATAATTTTTTCATATCTTATATTTTAAAATTATGGCCAAATAATGTGGCCACATATTTTAGGACAACATTTCTTTGCAAATAATTACTTGAGTAATATTTAGGAATTAATTATAATGAGATTGGATCCTAAATATTGTATCAAACAACGATTTGACAAAAAAGATGAAATAATTAACCAGGGCAATTTAGGATAGGTTAAAAAAGGGATTATTTACCTTTTTTATAGGTTAGGATAGAGTTTAGGGACTACTGCAAAGGATGAGGTCATTAGTACATGAGGCTACTCTTAGCTGGCACTGTTTCCATCCTGTAATCCAGAAAAGGTAGGGGTAAGGAGTGGTTTCCAGAATCTGGAGTGAGAGATAAGGCCACTTAATAGGTGCTGTGACCTGAATATTGACCTATATATTAATTAAGCCTGTATAATTGTTCAGTGTTTTTAAATGCCTTTTCAATTTAGAAAAATTCACCCTAAGAGAGTTAGAAACTATTTTCAAGCAAATGGCTTAAAAAAAAATCTAAATTCACCTTTAGGGAAAGTGAGCCAGTGGAAATGATGCAAATGATGTGCTTTGTTAGATATAGGAAACATGAATGCCGAATACTGCATGTTTATGAACACCCAATTGTGTTACCTAACTTTGTTTTCTAAATTTGTGTGTGTGTTTGATGGTAGAGGAGAAATAGAAGGAAATTAGCTTATCGTAGACCAAGCCTCAGCACTCATATTAAACGTTTTTCATTAAAAGTCATTTCAAAAAATCAAGAAAAATAAAGGAGAGACAGGGCATATTCTTTTTTACTAACCTAGTTCTACTCTTAAATTTGAAATATGTGGGACAGTACTTCTTTGGAGAGATTTGACAATATTATGGCTCAGGGTCCTCATTTATCTACTCTTCCTAAAATTGAGGGGAAATTATATATATAAATATACACATAAATACAAAATTTATATTTATGTATAATATGTGTATGCATATATGTTATATATATACATGTATATATATGTGTGTGTGTGTGTATATATATATATATAATTCCAGCAGATGGAAGGCATGATATAATGCAAAGAAGATGTAAAGGAATAAAACATTTAAATATATTATATATATGTTTACATATATAAACATATGTGTGCACGTATACATACATACATATATATATAAAAACATATATATGGCCAAGTAGTACATGAGGTTGCAATTATAATTTTTTATTTGCAGATTAATAATTAAATGAAGACTTAAACTTGAAAAGGTATGTAATTTTCTCAAGGATACAAAATTAGAACCAGAGTTGAGCTTTTACTTGCCTTCCTTAGCTTTGCTGGGTCTAATCCCATGTAAAGGAACTACAGGAATGACATTAGAGAAGTGCATACCCCTTTCTCTTTATTATTTGTCCAGTTACCTGTTTGAACTCATCTTTTTTAAAAAAACACTGTGAATTTTTGTAATGTTTCCACAGGCCAGCAAGTAAAATTTATTGACTAATTAAGTAGTAAAGAACTAGAACTCATTGTAATAATACTTGAATCAGTCCTATAATGGTTTCAATTTGAAAGTGCCTACCATGATCGTTATAATTATTGTCAAAACACATTTAACATGTTTCCATAGGCAGAGTGCTTGACATCCAAGAATCTACCTCTACTCATTCTTAAAGACAACTTGACTGGATTAAGTATGTGCACAGGGAATGACTTCCTTTCTAAATTTTCCTCTTTTTGCTTCCCTTTCAAATTGTTATTTCCTGCAGAAATTTCTAAAAGTGACAAATTGAATCTTTTCACCTTCCCTATAGAGATTAGGATTAATGGCATGATTCTGTTCCTAGAAGGTGAGCTATGAGATAGTTCTTTGTGATTCCTCTAGTCTTTGATGTTATTAATAGTATTACTAATTATAACTAATGCCTACAAGTATGTAAGTGGCCATAAAATGCAGGAGTTTTGGCCTGGCTTCTTAACTACTTTATCCTAACACATAACAGGTAGTCAAATAATAATTGCCAACAATAGAATAAATCTATTACTCCTTCCTGGATGATAGGCATGCATTTTGTCATTTAATTCTTATAATAAACCTGAATAACATTATTATTCCACACTTTTTGATGAATAGTGGTTTCAGTAGTGGAAGTACCTTGTCCAAATTCCCTAAATAGTAAGTTTCAGAAACTATTTGCAACTAGCTATGCATTATTCCTAAGCCTCTGTCCTTAGGCCCTTAACCAGTGCTCTTCAGCCCATCTCTTACCCTTTGTTTTCCTCTATGCTGAGAAGTCACGCCTTCCTTTACTCTCGACGATTTCAGACCTTTGATACTTAAAATTGATGTATGGGCCTAGAGCCTAAGAATTCTGTCTGAGCTAATGCAACAGCAACTTTTGAGCCCAGTCCTAGTAAAACATGAAAGAGGCGAAGCGTGGGTTTAGTGAAACTGCCTTCTGTGCTTTACCAAGCTTACCCGACCTTGCACCTGCTGTTCCCGAATCCCACTTATCTCTCGGCCTCCAAAAACTTATTTTGTAGACCCTCTAATATTTCCCCTTTCATCATTTTTCCAGCTCAGCCTAGCTCAGTAGACCTTGCTGATGAGCTGAACGAGTGCTAATGAGTTAGTCCATTGCCTTTCCAGGTGTTATAATTGTATTTTAATGAGGGCATTGTGAAGGTAATTTATTAATCCTCTGCATTGCTTTTAATGATGAGATTCATCAGACATTGAAACATTTAACAGAAAACCCATTGCATTTGCTATAATCATACTTTGCCCCACAAAATCAAGTCTTTGCAGCTTCTTCAATTGTGGTTATTCTCTGATACCTTCTGCATCCCAGGGGCGGGGTGCTAGGACTGCCATGGTTCTCTTCTACCCACTTGCTGAAGTCTTTGCTTTTCTAAGCCTCCCCTCCCCCCATTGCCTACACCTAACAACTTCCTAGTAGTCCCCCCATTCAAAGTCCTAGGTCAAAGGTTATCCTCTCTACCTCAAATTTCCCCGTAGTCCTAGTGCCTTTGCTGTCTACATGGATTATCCGAGGCATGGGCTCTCAGTTCCTTCATCTCATTCTGGTGGCCTTCATGCCATCTCAGGCACCAACAATTCAGTGTCAAAGCTTCGAACTCTTGTTGGATTGGCAAAGAGAATCTGTTCCTTATGAAAGATTAGCCTGACTGGGCTGCATCTCCATTTTGTAGTCTGAGTTACTCCTCTCGAACTCCAGACCTTATCTACAAACCCTGAGTGTTAGAACCAGCATAATCTCTGACTCCTCGTGTATATTGAGGTCACCAACTACCAAGAAATCTTACGGAAAGGCTTTTGTGTATTTTAATGTATTGTTCAAGAAACTCTGAAAAAATCTTCTATGTGACTAATTATTTTATGGCGAAACTCTCATTTCCTTTTAGAAGGTTACTTATTTCACTGCTGCCAGCATTTTAGTGGTTACCAAGCAGTATAAATTATTCCAATCAGACCTATTGCCCAAGGCTTTGGCATCTAATTTGGTCTGGAAATCCCCCCAAACCCAGCTCTTGGCTGGAACAGTCACTGTTTCCTTTTGTAAAAACTCTTATTAAAAACTTAATTTGACACAATTGTCTGCCCCAATTCTAACTTTCCCAACATTTGCTTAGTGGAATGAATGGAACACTTTAAAATAATTAAAATAATAATTAGTATGTGTATTTTAATAATTATTATTATTAAAATAATAATTAGGCTATTGATATTAATGTTCTGAGGAAATAAATATCTGTTTTCTTTTACAAATATGCAAGAAATGTTGATTTTAGAGTCTTGTTGCACATGCTAAAATTCTGTTTTATGCAAATAACATAATTGTTGCAATATAGAAAGCAATTTAAAAGTACATTAGAACAATCTGTTTCAAAGAAACCAATTTTGAATCTAAGTCCCAAGGACAGGAAAACAAGATTATGTATTACAAAATATAAAATAACAATAGCAAATTTTTAAAAAAGTTTATGAATTTTAGTGACAACTTTAACCAATGGTTCAGTTCTATTGTTTAGTTCAACAATGATAATTTTAAAAATTCTCTCATATTTGCTTTTCTAGATCTTTTTAATAAAATTTGAAAATAGAGGATTATAGATCTGGCCAGTGTTCTCAGTGGTTAGAGTTGGCCCATGCACTGGGATCAATTCCCGGTCAATGGCAGGAACCTGAGCTGCAGGTTCGATTGGGCTCCTGGTTGGGGCACATGCTGGAGGCAACCAATCATGTGTCTCTCTCAGATCAATATTTCTTCCTCTCTCTTTCTCCCCCCTCCTTCCGCTCTCTCTAAAATCAATGGAAAAATATATTCTCTGGTGAGGATTAACCACAACAAAAAAAGAAAATAGAGGATTATATTTAGCATAAACTTAACACACTGAGTAAACTGTAAAAATCCATTTATATAAAGTTCTACACAGGGAAAAAAATCTATAGTAAAATAAATCATACTAGTGGTATGACTTGTGGGTAGGGGGGATATTGACTAAGGAGGAGCATGAATGAACCTTCTGGGGTAGTGAATGTTCTGTGTATCTTCCTAGTGGAGGGAGTTCCACAGGTGTACACATTGTCAAAACTGTTTAACTGTAATACTTAGGATCCATGTACATTTACTGTATAATTAATATATTGTAATAAAAAAGTAAATGATACATATTCTGAGTTGAAGAGGATATTTTAATAATATTTTTTAGGTCTACCAAGTCCACTTTTGGAATGAACAAATAAATACATAATATGTCAGATGGTGATATGTAGTATTAAACAGAAGAAGATTTGTGTTTGGGTGGTGGACACACTGCAATATACAAATGATGTGTCATAGCATTTTACACTTTTAACCATAATTTTATTAACCAATGTTGCCTCAATACATTTAATTTAGAAAAGTTAAAATAAGAGAAGGGTAAGACCTGAGAAAATGAGTAGTAGGCTATTTTAGACCAGGTGGCAAAATAGGCTTCTTTGAGAAAATAATACTTGAGTAGAGACCAAAAGTAAGTGAGACCCTGGGGCAGGCAGGTATCTGGAAGAAAAACATTTCAGGCAAAGGGAAATACATACAAAGGCCAAGCTAAGGTGGGAAAATGATTATCATATTTAAATTACCAGTGAAATGGCTGAAGCCAAGGAAGTGAGAGGGGGAAAAAAAAAAGCTAAGATTTGAAAATATGTTTGTAAATGTAACACAATATCTTATGAACCAAAGAGTACAAATTAGTTATCTCTGTATATAATTTAGCTTTCTAAGTGGGCACAAGGCTCTCTTTCTTATAAGTTTGCTTACTTGTTCAGGTAAGTGTGTAACATATAATTTTAACAATGTAAAATCACTCGAAGTAGTTTCAGCAGGTTCTGGAAGCCACACAGGATGAAAGCTTACCTTTCTGTTGAAGGAAATAGCACAGCAGGACTGCCTTCCATGATATAAGTACACCTTATCTGTCCTGCTGGCTGCCTCTTGACATCTTAATAATATTACTTATAGGTCTTGATCCAGTTTGGCTTCTTATCATTGCCTCTATAAATATATTTATAGGTGAGGTATAAAAATCTTTTTGGAATAATAAAAAATAATGCAGATAGTAAAATAACAGTTTTGACATTATAATGCTTGATTATAGAGCATAGAGTCCTTGAACTATTAAAATTCACACAAAAGGTTATGCTACTTCTTTGTAGGAATTTTTTTTTACCTTGCCATTTGAAAAGTTAAGTCATTATTTGATTTTATAACATAATAAAAGTATGACCGCTTCACAATGGTTTGTAAGAATCAAAAGCATTGATAGAAAATGTGAAATGAAAAATATATTTTCATTGCATTTCTTTTTAAAAAATACTACCCCCAAACAAAGAATACAGCATTTTCACCATTCCAGAATGTAACACCATGCTCTTTCCATTGAGCATCTTTTCATATGTCTATTGACATACGTCATATGTAATTGTAAATAACGCTGCAATGAATTTAGGGGATTATATATTCTTTTAGTGTTTTGGGTTTCTTCAGATGAATTACCAGAAGTGGAATCACTGGGTCATAAGTCAGTTCCATTTTTAATTATTTGAGAAAACTCCATACTGCTTTCCACAGTGGCTGCACCAATCTGCATTCTTACCAACAGTGTACATGGGTTCTCTTGTCTCCACTCCCTCACCAGTACCTGTTGTTTGTTGATTTATTGGTAGCTGTTCTGACAGGTGTGAGATGATATCTTATAGTCAATTAATATTTGACAGAGGCAAACATACAAAGGACTAAAGATAGTCTAGTCAATAAGCGATGTTGGGAAAATTGGACAGATACTTGCAAAAAAAATAAACTAGACCACCTTTTACACTGCACACAAAAATAAACTCAAAATGGATTAAAGAATAAAATGTTAGACTCAAAACCACAAAAATCATAGAAGAAAACACAGGCAGTAAAATCTCAGACATTTCTCATAGCAATATTGTTTTCTGATGTACCTCCTCAGGCACGGGAAACAAAAGAAAAAATAAACATATGGGACTACATCAAACTAAAGAGTTTTTGCCCAGCAAAGGAAACCATCAGTAAAATGAAAAGACAAACACTGAATGGGAAAACATATTCGCCAATGATTCATCTGATAAGGTGTTAATATCTAAAACTTATAAAGAACTTATAAAATTTAATACCAAAAAAAATCCAGTTTAAAAATGGGCAAAAGACCTGACTAGACACTTCTCCAAAGTGGACATACAGATGGTCAATAGGTGTATGAAAAGATGCTCAATGTCGCTAATTATTAGAAGCTAAAGTTTTATTTTAGTGAGAACATTTTATTTAAAACAGACTCTGTCTATCTATTGCACTAAAGGTAAATCTGGAAAGAGCTTTCAAAAAGCTGTCTTCTGCTATTATTATTTTATTTATTTTTATTTTTATTTATTTATTTTTTCAGCTGGGCCCTTCATGTGCTTTAAAGCACTGTTTCTAAGTACATATAGAGTTAGAAATATTACAGTCTTTCTCACAGGTTGACATGTAATAAATGTTTCCTGTTCTGGTCTTAAAGTATTTTATATTGTATTAATATAGCAACCCTAGTTTTCTTATGCTTATTAACTGCATGGTATATCTGTTTACACAATTTTACTTCCAAACAATTTGTGTGTATTTATTTATTTATTTATTTATTTATTTATTTATTTATTTATTTATATTGTTTCTTTATCTTTATTGTTGAGACCATTACAGATGTCCCCCTTTTAACCCCACCGATCCCCTCCACCCCACATCCATCCCACCCCCAGACCCTCCCCACACCAATGTCTGTGTCCATGGGCCATGCCCATAAACATACAAGTTCCCTGATTAATCTCTCCCCACCCATAGAACCCTCCCCGCCTTCCCTCTGAGATGCCTCAGTTTGTTCCATGCTTCTATGTTACTGGATCCACTTTGTTCATCAGTTTATTTTGTTTATTATATTCCACATATAAGTGAGATCATGTGGTACTTGTCCTTCTCTGAAAGGCTCATTTCACTTAGCATAATACTCTCTAGTTCCCTCCATACTGTCCCAAAGGCCAAAAGGTCCTACCTCTTCACAGACGCATAGTACTCCATGGTGTAAATGTGCCACAGCTTTTTTATCCACTCATCTATGATGGGCACTTGGGCTGTTTCCAGATCTTAGCTATTGTGCATTGTGCTGCTATGAACATTTCATCCAGGTTGTCCAGCTTGGTGGCATATAGTTGTTCATAGTATTTTCTTACAATCCTTTGTATTTCTGTTGGGTCAGTTGTTATTTCACCTCTTTCATTTCTGATTTTGTTTATGTGGGTCCTTTCTCTTTGTTTCTTGATGAATCTGGCTAAAGGTTCATCAATCTTGTTTATCTTTTCAAAGAAGCAGCTCTTGGTTTCATTGATGTTTTATATTGTTTTTTTAGTTTCTATGTCACTTGTTTCTGCTCTAATCTTTATTATTTCTTTTCTTCTACTTAGTCTAGGCTTTTCATGTTGTTCCCTTTCTAAGTTTTTGAGTTGTAGGGTTAAAGAGTCTATTAGAAGTTTTTCTTGTTTTTTGAGATAGGCTTATAGTGCTATAAACTTCCCTCTCAGGACTGCTTTCATTGTGTCCCATAGATTTGGAGTTGTTTATGTTCATTTCCATTTGCTTCCAGGAAGATTTTAATTTCTTTCTTGATCTCTTTGGTAACCCATCCATTGTTTAAAAACAAGCTTTTCAGTCTCCATGTGTTTAAATGTCTTTTAGTGTTTTTATTGTAGTTGATTTCTAGTTTCATGCCATTGTGATCCGAGAAGATGCTTGATATGATTTCAATCTTCTTGAACTTATAGAGACTTGTTTTGTGTCCTAACATGTGGTCTGTCTTTGAGAATGTCTCATGTGCACTTGAAAAGAATGTATATTCTGCAGCTTTGGGGTAAAATGTTCTGTAAATGTTGATTAAATCCATCTGATCTAGTGTGTCATTTAGGGTTGCTATTTCCTTGTTGATTTTTTGTCTTGAAGGCCTATCCAGTGAAGTCAATGGAGTGTTAAAGTCCCCAAGTATGACTGTATTGCTCTCGATCTCTCCCTTAAAGTCCTCTAGAAGTTTTTTTTTATAAATTTAGGTGCTTCTATATTGGGTGCATATATGTTATATCCTCTTGCTGGATTGATCCCTTTAGTATTATGTAATGACCTTTCTTGTCTCTTGTTATGATCTTCATTTTGAAGTCTATTTTGTCTGATATGAGTATTGCTACCCCAGCTTTTTTTTCATTTCCATTTTCATGGAAAGTTTTCTTCCATCCCTTCACTCTCATCCTGTATGAGTCTTTTGTTCTGAGGTGGGTCTTTTGTAGACAGCATATAGTTGGGTCATGTTTTCTTATCCATTCAGCCATCCTATATCTCTTTATTGGGGCATTTAATCTGTTTACATTTAAGGTTATTATTGAAAGATACTTATCTACTGACATTTTGTTTCTTTATAGCTGTTTCTCATTCTTTTTATTTCTACATCTAATTATAGCAGTCCTTTTAAGGTTGCCTGTAATGCTGGTTTTATAGTGATAAAGTCTTTTTATTTTTTTGTCTGGGAAGCTCTTTATTTCACCATCCAGCTGATTGATAATCTTGTTGGATAGAGTAGTCTTGGTTTCAGATCCTTCTGTTGCATTACCTTGAATACTTCATGCCATTCCCTTCTGGCCTGTAGGGTTTCCGATGAGAAATCAGATGACAGCCTTATGGGAGCTCCTTTGTAGGTAACAGTTTGCTTTTCCCTAGCTTCCTTTAAGATTCTCTCTTTGTCTTGGATTTTTGACATTTTAATTATGGTATATCTGGGTGTGGGCCTCTTTGGATTCTTTTTGCTTGGGACTCTCTATGCCTCCAGAACCTGTGTGCCTTTTTCCTTGACCAGTTTAGGGAAGTTTTCTGCCATTATTTTATCAAATAGATTCTCTAACCCCTGCTTACTTTCAACCTCCTCTGGCACGCCTATAATATGAATATTGTTACGTTTTATGCTGTCCCACAGCTCCCTTAGACTGTCCTCCTGTTTTTTAATTGTTTTCTGTTTTGGGGTCTCTGATTGAGTGATTTTTTCTGCCCTGTCTTCTAATTAACTGATCTGATCCTCAGCTTCTTCTAATCTGTTGTTTATTCCTTCTAATGTAGGCTTTATTTCTGCTATGTCATTCTTCATTTCTGACTGGTCATTTTTCATAGTTTCCAAATCTTTTTTCATGCTGTTGAGCATCCTTACAATCAGTATTCTAAACTCTATATCTGAGAGGTTGCTTATCTCTGTTTCATTTGGCTCTTTTTCTGGAGACTTCTCTTGTTCTTTCATTTGGGGTTTGTTTTTTGACCTTCCCATTTTGGCTAAATGTTAGGTAGATCTGCTAGGATTCTCAGTCTTTTTGGTGGGTATCTGGTACAGGCCAATGTTAGACACAGTTTGTGACTGGCCCTGAGTACCCTGTTTGGGGCTATCAACAACCCCAGGCTTGAGGTCTCCAACTGCTGGGGCTGGATGCACTTGGACAGGTCCCAGATGCACACCAAAGCCTGCTTTTCTAAGACCCTGGGTCCCAAAACAGATCAGGCAAAAACTCAAAGCAGGCTGAGGTCTGCCTCAGTCTGTAGACTTGTTAATCTGATCCTCTTAATGAGCCTCAGGCTGTAGAAGCTCCACAGGGTGGGGTGGCTAGTTGTTATCAGTCTCTTAACAAGCATCAGGCTGTAGAAACTCCTCTGAGCAGGGCAAGAGGCTCTCCAGCTGGGTGGGGCAATTGCTTCCCCCCTCAGGCAAAAGTCAAAAGTTCACCTCCCAAGAAATATGTCCCCCACAGTCTGGGGGAATGACTCTCCCCAGACTCTCCCCACACAGCTCCAGTCCACTCCACTCCCCCTCCACCAGAGCCTGAGGTGAGTGGCTGCACACAAAATGTTGTGCGTTGGCTTTTTGAGAGGTTGCCTGCAGTTCCAGCTGCCTCTCCCTGGCAGATAGAAACCCAGCTGCTTCTCACAGCCAGATGTTATGTGGGCACCTTTCTCAGTTCTGGTGCTCTGGGCCGGGAAGCCCAGCCTGGGGTTTAGGGCCCAGAGTCCTCAGTGGGACCCCCCACAACTGAGATCTCCCTCCAGACCTTCAGCTGCTGCCTGTGGGAGCTCTCAAGTCCACACTTCCTACCAGTCTCCTTGCGGTCTCCACTTTTCCTCCTTGGTTATGAGGGTGCTCTCCAGCTTGTCTTCAGTTGTTTTTCAGGATGGTGTTCAGGATGTTTTTTCTATATTTTAGCTATAAATCCAGATTAGTCCCGGGAGAGTGTCAGTGTAGCTTCCACTCAGTTCCCCCCCATCTTGGATTTCCTTCTGTTATTTCTAAATATGGCTCAATTTTAATACAATTCTGCTAATGTAAAGATTATGCCAATTTTAGCCCGGCCGGGCATGGCTCAGCGGTTGAGCGTCAACCTAGGATCCAGGTAATCAGGGTTCGATTCCCGGTCAGGGCACATGCTAGGGTTGTGGGCTGCAGCCGAACAATGACTCTCTCATCATTGATGTTTCTATCTCTCTCTCTCTCTCCTTTCCTCTCCCTGAAGTCAATAAAGATATATTAAAAAAAAAAAAAAAGATTATGCCAATTTTAATCTAATTTCTATTTAGTCATACTTCTGAATACTCTCAAGGTGATGAACACCCAACTTTGCCTTTAATTGGATATTCTAATTATTTCAGATATAAATGTACAACTCAATTTAATATTTGTAGAAAATCTTTTCTGATCTATTATCATTTGAGATGAGTAGATTAAACAATTAGCAAACTTTAAGATTTTGGTGATAATTTTGGTGGCTTCACTCGTGTGTGGAAAAAGTAATCTACAAAAATTACTGTGAGCTAGTGTTTATTGTAGGTGACTCAGTGTTAATTAATGAATTTGGAATTAGGCAACAGCACTATTGTCCTCTCTATCATTTACTTTCTGTGTTCTTGAGAACAAGACTATTAGCCTCCCTTGGGGAGGTTTCTTTGTTTCGCTTTGCTTTTGTTTTTATTTTTACCTGCAAAATATCCACCTGAATATTTGTTTTCCCTCAACATTGACCATAGGAACAAGATCTGTTAAATATTTATCAGGATGATGGCTGCATTTTTTAAAGTATTTTTCTCTGGTAAGGCTGTGTTGCTTTTATTACTGCAATGCAGACAGACTAAGAGGTGATCCTGTATCTGCCACATTATGGAATCTCAAGCTGGAACCCCAATTTGACAACTACTCTCCTTGGCCGGAGCAAGCTGATGCTCTGTCTTTTCAAAGGTATTGCTGATTGAGCTGCATTCCACTGATGTAATGACACCTTCCTACCATTATTTGTAGAGAATTTTTGTCCAAGACTGTCTGCACTATTCAATTAATCTGTTTCTCTCTTGACAATAGAGCAGATCACTTGGACTCTAGCAGTCAGTCTGATATCTCATTGGCCTAAGTATTGTCTTTGGCTGAAAAAGTAAGGCTATAATTTGAGTGGATTTGCATTTGGAGCTGGTGGCAGTAATACCTGGCAAATCCAGATGATAATACAATTGCACACTTAAATCCATAGTTTTGTTCAATTGATAGTACAAACCCACCAGGATAAATTTTTGCAAAAGCAGAATTATCTCTGACCAGAGGAATGCTGGTCTACGACTTTACATTCACAATAGACCCAGCTTTTAGCTGGTGGCATTAACTGGGGTTACTTCAAAACCTGGGAAGTAATACGGAATTTAAAAAATATTTTTAAAGAAATGTACTAATGGTAAAAGAAGGATGAAAATGGTAACCAAAATGTAAGTTGCTCTAAAATCCATCTTAGTAAACATCGAGCTCAAAAGTGAGTTTCTTAGAGGACTGAGACCTAATTCATTAATCTTTTCTCTCTGATACAGGAGTAAATAAATAATGATTTTCTGTATTGTTTCTTAAAAGCCTGGGTCCAACAAACTTTAGGGTTCTATATATCACTTTTCTGCAATTCACATGTATAAGTTCATACAGACAAATTGATATAAACCAGTGAGTGTAATAATGACCCACTTGAACTGAAAAAGACCTGCCTTGTGTTTGGACTTGAAATTATTTAATTATTTAGTCTCTCTGTCTCTCTCTCTCACACACACACATACACACAAACACACACACACTCATATATGTAGTAGCCAAATGATACATATGTTAGATATGTTTAGAGAGATATTTATATATGTATAACTGTACATGTATAAGTACGTGTTTGTATATATGTGTGTATATCTATATACGTATGTGTATATGTATGTATATATGTGTGTGTGTATATATGTGTACTCACAGATTTCTACATACTTATACTCATTGTTTTCAAATAAACTTTCCTAGATATTTAATATGTAAGAGATAGGCTGTTTTGTATTGCACAAACCTGTATACCATAAAAGACTTTCTGTAAAATAAATTATTGGCTTCAATATGCACAATGATGCATTTTTCTTTCTCATTTTTTGACATACGCTATTGAATTTCTGGATTAAATTCTAATACACCTCTTTGAGTTGTTACCATTCTTACAAGATTCAATGAGATGATACAATCTTTACATAACACAATGAAAATTACCATCATATACATATTTTTAAAAGAAAATGCATTAATGTTTTTTATTGGTAAAAGGGGGTCACTAATCAAAGATTGACAAATACCTGATAACAAATACGAACCACTTTACTTATGTATTTAATTTTATTGCATAAAATAAAATGACTTTTTCTATTTCAATTATAGAGATGATGTTTTATAGAAATGATGAAACCTTAGAAGGAGAATAATATTACGTTTGCAGAGACTTTCTTCTACCCATTCCTTTTTCTAAAATTGTCACCATAATCACTGCTCATTGGCGCATCTATGTGGGAGCAGAGAACAAAACAAAATACAGATCTCCATGAATCTCATTCAGTCTTACTAGGTTCTGAAATAAGCCAGTTGTCCCTCCTTAGCTAAAGTAGTCTTTCATACTAGATGTTTTAATTTTATTGAAGATGACATATCCTGCTTGTTCCAGGTCTTACTTGCTTTTGACTCTTGCTTAGTATTAATTCCATTGCTACGATTAACATTTTATAGTTTATAAATATTTTCTAAATATTTTGCAATCCCTCACTTGGAAAATCATTGCCTTTTCTTTCCAGAAGATTCCATTAAAGTTGCATTAGATACTATCTAAATAAACTCCCTGGTGACTTGATGTTTTGAGTGTCCTTATTTTCTGGATTGTTTCTGTATCGACACATGATAAGTAGCTAAAACAGGCATGTTGGAATTTTAGTTAAGATATTTAACCTCTTTTTTTTTCTTCTTCATAAAACTGAGCTTGTCAATCTATTTTCATAGATTATTTACTTTTACCTTCTTACCTTTGACTATGTCTTTAGGTTGATTTACTATGCTTATGTTGTCAGGGTTTCTTAACCAGTAGTGGAGAAAATGATTTCAATAGTGGCTTACTCAAAGTCAATGTGCAGAAGCTAATGAATCGATTTAGAGATTTTCCAATATTTTTACTAGTTGGCAGGAACACATAGGTAAGCCATTCGATGTCTTTAATGGAAGCACATGCAAATCACTTATTTATTTTATTTATTTATTTTTTTTAAATATATCTTTATTGATTTCAGAGAGAGGAAAGGAGAGGGAGGGAGAGAGATGGAAACACCAATGATAAGAGTCATTGATCGGCTGCCTCCTGCACGCCCCCGACTGGGGATGGAGCCTGAAACCCGGGCATGTGCCCTGACCAGGCATCAAACTCCAATCGCCTGGATCCTACGTCGATGCTCAACCGCTGAGCCTCGCCTGGCCGGGCACAAATCACTTTTTTTAAATACAACATCCCTTGTTTATTTAGGGAATAAAAGAGAGAGTGGTGATTTTTATTAATATCCTAACATGTAAATTTTAAAATTAAGTATAGAAGGCACATTATTTCTAGTAATAAATTAGAACAAATTTTCTTTATAGCATAAAAGAGTCAAAATTATAAAGCAAATGGTTGTTTTTATTTAAATTGTTATGAAAATGTAGGTGACGTCACATATGATTAATGAAAACTTAAATATGTACATCCTTTTGAGAGGGTAATTTGAAAGACTAATAAAATTTTATACTTATGTATTATTTGATATAAAGAGCCCAAATCTAGGAATATTTGTACAAAATGCTTGCATATGAGCACAAAGCATTATACATAGAAGATATTCCTTGCAACATTGTTTTATTAAATAATTGGAAACAACCTAAATATTCATCAGTAGGAAAATAGTTCAACACTTGGCAATGATTTTAAAGAATTAGCTTCATATCTGTGTACTTTGCTAAGTATCATTCAAAACATTCTCAAGAACACTCACTTTTAGAAATCCCCATCTAAGCCAAGAAATAGAAGCAACATTAATTATACTTGAGAATTTGGAGAGGAAATTATTATGATAATTAAAGTGCTTTCTGATGTAGATTAATCCTTGGGTCATTGTGTGCACAAAATAGCTTAAGAGCATACATGAGGACTGTTCACTGACAAACTAGAGCAGAAGCTTCAAGGTCACTCCTACAACAGGGTTACTTGATGAGTCAACCCAAATTCTAAAGTCTCAAGGTTACTAATTTCTAGCTTGAAGCAGTATTGCACTCCTCAAAATGCAAGAAACTAGGTCACATAAGTGGATTTCTTTTTTCATTAGACATGATGATATAAATAATGACATGCGTGCAATATTAAATAGATTGACAAAACTTTACTTATGGAATTAATTTAATTGCCTAACAACTGTTTTTCACTATATGACAATTTAGATGTTGAGTAAATTTATTGCACCAGGAATACAATTCTCATTAAAGTCAACCATCTCTAAAGTCTGAAATGAGTGTTTCTACAAACAACAAACAAAACCAAAATAACAACAACAAAACACACAACAACAACAAAAAACATGCTTGTTTCGAAGAAGAGGTCATCATCAAACTGTGCATATATAAAGTGGCCTTTTCTCATCGGTGGTCTTAGAGGACATTCATGTTGGACCAAATCCACATTAGTTTAGCCACTGAAGACTTTGCTGGAAAGAATACCCAATCTTATATTTCATTCCTGAGGGGGCTGAGAAAATATGGCCTTGGTAATTTATCTTTGGAGTAATAATCAGACCACATACACAAGCACATACTTAATGCCTTGCACTTGGCATTTTAAGAGCTGTGACTTATTTTGGTGAAGGCGAACATAGAATTTTTGTAAAATATTTTTAAAAACTCAGCAGGTGGTTTCATTTATACAGAGGTTATTGATCCACATGGGGTCCAAGATGTGTTATCGATAACAAGTTTAATAGCTATTCAAAAGAGGGTGCCCCTGGCCAGTGTGGCTTAGTTGGTTGGGCATCGTCTCGTGCGCTGAAAGGTTGCCAATGGTTCAATTCCCCATCAGGGCACATGCCTGGGTTGTGGGCTCAAACTCTGGTAGGGGGTGTGCAGAAAGCAGCGTATGGATGTTCCCCTCTCACATTGATGGTTCTCATTCTCTCCCTCTTCTTCCTCTCTCTGAAATTCAATTAAAATATCTTTAAAAGATAAATAGGAATAAAATAAAATAAAATAAAGTTAAAAGAGGGTACCTATGTGGAGTTTTAAGTACTTTATTCTTTGGTCTCGCAGGAGAATTACAGAGCAATGAGGACCATTACTGAGCACTTAGGATGTGTCACGACCTGTGCTAAGCTCTGTCCTTGTTACATAATTTAATTCTCAAATGTAGTCTGCTTAGTAGATAGTAAAATTTTAAGAAAAAATTAAGTGGGCTAAATTAACAGATGAAAACAGAAAATTTTGTGTCAAATAGCATGTGAAAAAAATAATCAGAAAATAAAATAAAAGTGTGAGGTAAATCTTTGGAAGTATTTACAAAGAGACAAACACAGTTTCAGTAAATGAAATATATATAGATTTTTTTCTCACAATTTCTATAATTGTAAATCATGGAGAATTACCATAAATCTAGTAATAAAATAAAATAAATCATAATAACAGCTATTTGTGTTTACCCTGAAGCAGATACTGTGCTAAGAAAGCCTAAATTTATTGGAAATTACTGCTGTAGATATAAACACTGCACTGACTAAAGGTTAACAACGTCTCAGAAAAGGGACGTCAGAAGTGAGATATTTATGGACTTTGTGCATTTGGGCTAAAGTGATTTAAGCTTGGCCAATTGAAGCAGAGAGCTAACTTAGATTGGACTAAGTTCATGATATAGTAGTTGGAGATTGGTGGGCACAGTAAGGTGAGGGCCTTGATAAGTAAAGTGCTCTTTGATACTTAAGTGATTTATTTAGATGAGCACAGTGTTGTCTCCAAAAATGGACCTATAGGAATTTCCTGGAGCAAACAGTAATTTATTAGATCATTGCCTTATCTTTCCCATGGAAAAGAATTTCCAAAACAAAATAAACAAAAGTTATGCTAACATAGATTGTCTGTTATTTCTCAGACTTCTCTTCAGGTCCACCCTAAGCTGGAGCATAAACACATACCATCTGGATAAATGATCCATTGAGATCCAAACCACTGTTTGAAGGATTATGATTGAATATCAGTTTCCTGGTGGGAAACATTTCAATTATCATATACATCAGATTTTTATTTTCTTTGGCTGGAGGATTATTTGTTGAATCTTTTATGGCACAGTAGTTACACAGAGCCCAGCAGGATGATTATGACCAGAGTATTTTACATTGCTAAGCCAGGAGCCAAGGGTAGCCAAATTAAAATGAGATGTGGAGATGTTACCCAAATTGCCTCATTTTATTATTATTATTTTTATATCCTCTATTTTAGTAACATAAAAGATGCCAGAAAAATTTGTAGGGGTATGAGCAAAACATTCTCCTCCTAAAATTCTTCACGTTCTATCCTTAGAAACTCATTATTTATGGCATGGCTTCTGTCTTGAAGTATCACCTGCCCAATATTGTGAAATTATCAGATGATTAATTTTATGGCCTCGATGACATTGTCCAGTGCTGCCTAACAATGTCTGAACCATAGCAAGGTTTAAAGACAGAAGAAAACTACTCAGAATTATATATACATTTTTTTTGTATGAGGTTCTACCTTTTCAACACCCACCTCCTTAAGAAATTCATTAAGTTGTTGATCACTTTTAGTTGAGGTTTCTGCTGAAATCAAAAACTCCCTTATTCCCATTGGATTCCAAAATCATGGACCATTAATTTTGGAATCCAATGTGGAAAAAAGTGTACCTGTACACTCTTTTAGCACTTGCTAATTGACAAGTTCGGGTTAGTATGGGAAGGTCTGTGACTTTATCCCTGACATACAAGGCAAAGTCAGTTTTGGGGCAAACTCTCGTGAAATTCCCCTTAATGGAAAATAAAGCCATATGATCTTCAATATTGCAGGGGTGGCTAGAAAGGGAAAGCTTTGTAAAAGTTTATGGGAGGTAAGTCTGCATGCTAAGAAGTGTACATTTTCACTAAAAACAAACAAACAAACAACAAAAATAT
Organism: Miniopterus natalensis; assembly: GCF_054644295.1. Classification (NCBI taxonomy): domain Eukaryota; kingdom Metazoa; phylum Chordata; class Mammalia; order Chiroptera; family Miniopteridae; genus Miniopterus; species Miniopterus natalensis. Next base: position 32,116,777 of record NC_142094.1, read on the forward strand.
AACCAAGTACTGCACAGCAAAAGGAATCCAGCCAGGATAAGTCTCTATCAGAATGTTTGCGGACATTGTTGCCCCTAGACAAAAGGCTAAGGAAAGGCTGCAGGAAACACTAGTCTTTACATATTCTGATATGGTTAAGCCTCAGACCAGTGGCTTGACCAGACTGCTGATGTACAAATTGCTAAAAAGATTCAAGATAATTAGGCCAAAGAGCTAATTTTAAATCACGGGTGTGCGCACACATGCTCATGCATGCACACAGAGACATGCCCACACATGCAAACACACACACACACACACACATCATGTTAGAAATCCAGGGAAGAAATTCAGTTACTAAATACTAAGTTAAATATTATAGATGCGACAATTTCAGAAATGTTGGGAACACATTGTATGCAATCACCTATGAGATCCAAAAAGCCTCTTTAAGAAAAAAATATTTTCTCAACGATCCTGGGGAAGTTTTAAATGGTTTGAAATATCTCAAAACTGATGTATTTATTCCTCTAGGATAAATTATTTCCTAGACAGTACATTTTATTTGGATAAAATTGTAATTCTTCTTTGGAAACTTTAATATGTTCTCTGAGCTATTAAGTAGTTGGAGTCAGTCTCAAAGCTCACTCTATTGTTAGAATGTAGCCAATGTTGGCCTGCATGTTGGATAAGGGCAGATTTACAGAGGGATTCAGTGTCCTTCAGATTCTGGTTGAAAACTTATAAAACAGTAGAAGGGTGCACCAGTGTACCTGGAGAAAATCTCCAGGTATATTGATTTCTCTAGAAGACTAACAAGTATTTGCTGTATTGATCTAAGAGCAACAATTGGGAAACAGAATGTGGATTTAGAATGATAAAATATATAACCTGAGGTGGCATGAAAATCAAAATAATATCGGGGTTTGTTGACCACAGAGAAGCGAGTGAATATTTTATTCAGGGCCCCAAGGTTCTAAACAAATTTGATTTCTTGAGTGGGAGGATTGTGGCAAAGACTGCTGTTAAGTACATTTAATTATTTCTCAGATTTTTAGCTGTTGGCTTTTGTCTTTCCTTCAGCTTTTTCTTTTATGATGCAAATATAGATAAGAGTTAGATGGGTCAATAAGAATGTGATTGGTTCTTTAATTATTCTGCCAATATCAGTAGTTTGTGTTTTTGTTTTTTGTTTGTTTGTCTATTTGTTTACTCCCAAATAGTTGAAACCTTCTGGAGACATTCAATTTGGGCCTGATTTAGGCACAAGTCTTACTGGTAAGCTATTGTCCAAATTGTGTATAACGTGGCTATGAATAGGTGATCTTGAGGAATCTCAACAGAAAGGTCATCTGGAGAGTATTTAAATTGATAAATCTATTTACACGATAAATTCTAATTCATTCAATGAGTAGGTGTGCTGTCCTAACGAGGAAGTTATGTTAAAGGCCTGGGCATAAAAGGTGTAGACTGACACGGGGCGTGTCTGTGGAATTTTGCTGATGGCCATCTCTTAAGGTCATTGAGTGAGGGGGAGGTTGTATGCCTGGGGCAGGGTTTGCGGGTTATATTACTGTCCCTGACTCAATCAAACACTTCAAAACTGTTACTATTTAGAGAACGCTGTTCTTATGACTTTGAAGATAAAATAGAAAATAGGCGCGTAATTACCCCTCAGATCAGCACCAACTTCCCCGATCACATCCATATATTGTTTTCCTTGATTTTTATGTGTAGTACAAAATGAGTGTTTTTTCAGGGTTGTTTTTGCTTCACGGTATCTACATATATCTTTGTTTAGGAGCTTCCCCCTCTGCTGCTTGATGGATTGGGTAGAAATATCTGTTTATCTAGTTGTTTTCTTCATTGATTCTGAATCAAATGCCTCTGTTTCGTCCAAGTCTTTTCAAATGTTCAATAAGGACCTGGAGTTTCTGTCTGTCACTGCAGCCATCTCCAGTTCCACGGAGCCGGGGGATTTTGTTTGTTTGTTTTTGTGTGTGTATTACATTCCTTAATTTTGGTTTAGGTCTCTTCACAAAAAGTATGGAGAGATTTAAGGTCCCACCTCTTTTAAGATCTACTCCTACCTATTTCTTAAAGGTGTTAGAGAGCTTATTCCTAAAATTTCCTATCAACTCATTATTTTTTTTTTTAAACTTTTCAGATTGTTTCTCATAACATCAGAATTTCTTCAACACTATGAATATATTTTTGGGTGGTTTATTTCAAATTTTCAGATTATATAGTAAGAACAATATCATCCAAATAGAATCAGTTCTTTTATCTGGAATGGATTTATTAATTTGAACTAGGTGATTTAGGAGGATCAGAAAACTAAGCTACAACCCCACAGAGGCAAGAGGAAGAGAGCCGGAGAAATACCTGCCTGAAACTCTGAACTTTCTAGTTTCACCCTTCATGGTGTCCCACCCGCCATGGCTCCTGGGCTGCCCTGACCTGCAGCTGATTTACCCACCAGTTGCCCACGACGAACCACACACTTCTTGCGCTGTGCTTACCAGAGCGCCCTTTGGCTCACGGAGTCCTTTCCTTCCAAGAGTCATGAGAGCGTGTTCTAGTTGGCAAGTTATAAGGCAAAGCTTTCCTGCAAAATCTAGAAGAGTGGTTTTAAGCATCCCAGCTTCTACAGTACAAAAAACCATGCTAGAGAAGTAGTTGGAGTGGGTGGCTTAATCTACAGTTTCTTCCACGTCTGTGAAGTATGTTCAAATCATAATGATTTAACAATATTGTATAATGGTTTACCATTATATATACTTTTCACAGCAGTGGATACTTGTCTGATTATTTCCATGTTCGAATATTCTCCAAAATAAAATTTCCCTGTCAAGGGTACTTTCTTTTAAAATTCTTGCCAAAGTGACTTTCAATCTTTCCTTCTTTCATTTTAAAAAGGCAAATGTGTAGCTCCACCCAAATTACCTAATAATTTATATTCCCTTTCTCTCCAACCAACTCCGGCTATTATTCTTTTAATACATTTTTAAACAACCTGACAGAACAAAAATATCACTCTATCTTAATTAGCAGTTGTTTTTATTATAAGTCCCATGAATGTAAATCTTTCTAAAATGTATTTTATACTTTTTCATTATTTAAAGAGTTTGCATAAATTTAATATTACGGTGATTAGTTAAGGTCATTAACATAAGTATTAAATAGTATTGTGCCATAAAGCAGTGCTGGAGCTTTTAATATACGGGGACTTTGTTTGCTCCGAACAACTGTGCTTTGTGAGTTCTTGATCTACTATGAACAAGTCTTATTCTCTCTATCCTCGCTTTCAAACTGAAATTGTGCCTTTCTCTAGGCATATCTATTTTTTCCCCACACATCCCCTACTTTTATTAATGTTTTATAATCCATTTTGTGTTAGGGAAGAAGAAAATAAATTTTATTACAAAAGGATAGAAAAGAAACAGAGTTTGGATTCTGAGTGAAGGTATAGGGCTTTCTCTAAGTGTCAAGTTCATGAGCTTTAATGTATAGACATTTAGAGTCTTGGGGGCTATGTTTATCTTATTTGCTGGTTCTCGACTGACTAAGATGACTGAAAATTTCCAAAAAATAATGATCTCCTGATGATAGAAATGTTACCAGAGTTTATGGAGTGAAATGTAACAGTAGAATAATACGTTCATCATATATTAAACTAATTTGAAGAGAGTTATAATAAAATACTCTGAATGTAACAGAAATTCTGAAAATGATTGCTTTCTGCTCTTTGTAGCATTGCTCTCTTTTTGAATACTACGGAGAACACTGCTGTGTGTATGCCGTTAGATATAGAATACTGAGAATGGAAGGCTGGTTATAAAATAAAATGGAAAAACACACCCTTGTAGCTTAGACAACAACAAGGGAAGTGGTTATAACTATAAAGTGTTTTTTGGGCTCATTGTTGGCAAAATGTGTGATATGAGCAAATACAAAGGAATAAAATATGGAGTCCTACCTTTGAGAAGTTCTCTTAAATAGCAGCAGAACTTCAAAACCACAGGCATCTGTATAGAGGATTGTCAATAAATGAACCCGTGAGTGGTAAACTGCAGGACATAAAGCTTTCTTCATCATATGCTGCACATGTGGATAGCAAGCTGTCAAAAATGTCATCTCTAAAGTACGTGGGTGGTAAAATACTCGTCTTCAGTGCTTTATTCGATTCAGTTTTTAAGAACTCGAAAGAAAACTTGCAATCCAAACAACATAAACTTATCAGTAATGTTTTTATTCTTATAGCAATGGCCAAACTGTAGTCCCATCTCATTTTTCTTAAAAGAATTAATTTGTGGATATACATGTTTCAAACTGGAGCCAGAGCGCCTTCTGCCACATTTGCCAACCAAAGTTTTCTCTCTGCCCAGTGTATGTCAGATCATATCACTACCCTGACGTGGCTTTGGTATCACTCTCTGCAAGGTTTACAGTGCAGGAAGGGATTATTTTTTAAATAAAAAGGTATCATTTTAAAAATAGTTGGCTCATGCAGACATTACCCCTGTGACACTTCGTATTCACTGTGAAATAACGAAATCACATTAGTTCACTTGGAGCTTGCAGTTCCATGTTCAGCTTTCTGCTAGATTGACTTCTGCATGTAGGATCCAAAGCCAATTATGTCACTAAGTGGAACTCTATGTGAGGAAGCGCGGCGAAAGCAAGGTGAGACAAATGGAAAAGGAGGGAATAGGTGTGCTTTGTTGTTGTTATTTTGAGGTTCTTATTTTTCCATAATTCTCAGTCCCATCTCCCTACCCATTTCATTCTTAGACTTTCCTCTTTGATAATAAAACCTCAAACCTAACATTGTCCACGGGATTGAGAAAATAAGGCAATGGAAAAATGTTGCTGAATTTCCCATTATCTGTGTAAATTTAAATAAACTTTATCTGCCAGATGGTGAAACCAAATACTTATTCCTGCTTCCTCGAATAGTCCCCCTGCTTCACTTTGAGGTATGTCACCTCTGGAAAACATGTGAGGCTACCGGCTCACATTGGTGCCCGCTGACTCCCAGAGCCCCAGCTTCAGGAGGGCATGCAGAAGACTCCTACAAACCCAGACTCTTGGCTTATTCCAGTTTCAGCTGGTTATTGCTGCTCAGGGCAGCTACTGTGACACCAGACTTCCAATGGGCCCTGCAAACCCAGGCACTAGATGGGCACCTGCAAACCCAGGTTTCTGGCTAGGCCCAGTAGTAGGCCAACTATCACAGACTGAAATTTTCAATCCACCGGTGTACCAGACCGGCTCCTGTGGCCAGAGGCCGCCAGCCCATTCTAGCACCACACAGGCCTCCACAAAACCAACCTTCAGGCTGGCCACCACAGCCCCAGGTTGCAGGCTCACCCTAGCACAAGGCCTACCCCCACTGCCCCAGGTCCCAGGCCACCTCTCATGAAACCTGGTTCCCAGCATATCCCAGTACTAAACTGAACCCTGTGGACCCAGATGCTGTGCCTACCCTACTGATAACCACCATCTGGTTGGCCCCTGTGGAGCCAGAATCCAGGTCCTCTCACACAGACCTAGATCTGAGGGTATCATTGCAGGCTCAAGTTTCAGGCCCATCCCAATGAACCAGGCTTCAGCTCACCCTTATAGGCCCAACCACCAGTCTGGTCCCCATGTACCCAAGCACCAGTCCTGTCCTCCTGCTGGCCCAGACACCAGAGCTGTTGAATCAGTCAAGGGTGGAATTAAGTAGATTAAGGAAATCCATTTCCAAGGTACAGGCGTCATCGACTAGCCTGTTTTTTTCTGAGGACTTCAACAACAAGCCTGTCCATAGGTGCCACCAGACAACTCAACCAGAATCTCTAGATGGGCTGACTGATGAAAGGATTCCTGCCAAAGCCAATATGTAAAGACTTGAAGAGATTCTTACCTCCTCAAATGTGTGAGCACCAATTCAAGGCCACAAGGATCATGAAGAATCAATGAAACATGACACAACCAAAGGAAACAAACAAAATCCAATGACTTACCCTAAAGAAATGGAGATCTATGAACTTCTGACAAAATTCATTTTAATCCTCTGAAAGAAATTTAGTGAACTCCAGAAAAAACATACATCTTTCTAATACTTCTTTTTGGTTTTAGCTTTGACCTGTTGCATGAAACTATTTAAAAATATATGGCTTATTTTTAGGCGATGACAAATTTGAAGAAATAAATCACACTCAACATCCAGGTATTTGTAATTATATCCTGCACTTTAAAACAAATTGGATGTGGGAATCGGGTAGAGACCTGAGAAGTTAGAAATTTGACTCATGAAAATAATGAATTTGTGATTGAACCAAAACAGTCAAGGGTGAAATTAAATAGATTAAGGAAATCAGTTTCCAAGGTACAGGCGTCATCAACTAGCCTGTTTTTTTCTGAGGCAGATTATCCATAGTCCTTAGAGAACAGGATCTTCAGGCCCCCAAATTGCTTTTTAGCCTTCACTTTGATCCCCATTTGGATATTTTGCATACATAATAGTCCCTGGCTATTCCATCCATAATTACTTTCTTCAAGACAATTCTGAATATACTTGTTATTATTTTTATGTGCATTTCAAAACTAATTATACTTTCATGAATGCATCATTTCAAAACAAACACTTTGGCTCTTGTGAACAATGTTATTAATAGGTTAATTTTATGTATCTGACTAATCTCTCTTCATTAGTGTTGAGGGCCTTAAAAAGTTAATTCTATTTGGTTTGATCCAGAATAGATAGAGTATTTGTTATACATGAAAACATCTTATTGGGGGGATTTGGAACCTGCTGGATCAATAAAACTTAGTGGAAGTCATCTGAAGTGATCTTATTGGGAAAAAATGTAGCTGAGCCTTTACTGTTGGGCTGTTTCTGCTGTGAAGACCTAATAAGAACAGGCTTCTGAGCAGCTCTCATGGAAGGATGTTCATGGGAGCTTGTAGCTGGGAGACCGTAGTTCAGCAAAAGTTCAACAAATTTTCTTTCAGGACCAACTCTTGCCAGGTTTTGAGGTTACAAAGGTAGATGTGACACAGACTTGGCCTAACAGAGTTGTGAGATTCGCTGTTTTCCAATGGAACACACTGTGTACTGCAGAAATACAGCGAAGAGACTTTTAATCCAGACTGAGAAGAAGGAAGATCTAGGAGAGGTGATGCCTTGCCAGGTTCCTGAAGTTAACCAGGAAAATCAGAAGAGGGAAAGTGCTTGAGCAGCCCTGGCCGGTTTGGCTCAGCGGTTAGTGCCTTAGACCGAAGGGTTGTGGTTTCAATCTGGGTCAAGGGTAGATACCTCGGTTTCAGGCTAGATCCCCAGCCCTGGTCGGGGTGCGTGTGGGAAGCAACCAATCAGTGTGTCTCTCTCACATGGATGTTTCTCTTTCTCTCTCCTTCCCTCCCTTCCACTCTCTCTAAAAACAAAATCAATGGAAAAATATCCTCGATTGAGGATTAATAAAACAACAAAAAAGTTTCAGTAAATGGCACAGAAAACATAACCTTAGTTTGATATGGCTAAAGAGTAAACTATGAGAGTGGAAAGGGTAAAGGAGTTAGGCATGGATGAGGTATGGGGAGTTTAAGTTGGATTAGCTATATGAAGAAAATCTATCCATAAATTTAATAGTAGCCAACTGGAAAAAGTTTTAAATATTTATATCCAACTCCCTCCTTCCTTTTTTTTCTTTCAGCTTGCCTGCCCCCCAAAGTTATTGGTTATATATCTGTACCTCTACCAATATTCACACACAAATACACACTTTTTGTCTACTCTCTGTAGCCATGATGGCCTTATCTAAGGCAGTGGCCATATTCATAAGAGGGAATAGTCATGAAAAGTTACCTCTCTTTGAAATACAAATGGAACAGATGTTTGGAAATTAAGACTTGCTTCTAGTAAGAACTGCTCAGGTTTTTTTTATTCTGCTTTCACAAATCACCTCTACCTTCTTCTTACCCTGTTTCTACTCCCCATATGCATTATCTCTTTTTTCTTATAATCACTTGTGTTGTTGGTGAATTTATTGAAGAACTGACTCCATATATACAACACTTACCTGTGTGGTTGTTGGTGTCTATGTTCTAACCTTCCCTACCTGAGGTCCTTGAAAAAAGAAATTGTTAATTTTGATTCCCATGTTTAGCACATAGTAGTTGCAATAGTACTTCATCTACAAATTTGACTGAATGAATAATTTTTGAGTGCATAAAGGAATAAGAAACTAAATAAACAAAATATGAAAACATGGGAGGAAAGACAAACTCTGATTAGGGTTTGGGTGAGTTTCCATGGTATAGGTGAAATCCAGTCTCACCAAGAGAAGCAGAGATTTGCCAGGCAGAAGTAAAAGCAGAAATTAATCTAGGTAACAAAATGTCTCCAAAAATACAAGATACCTTCTAGCAAGAGTAAGGGGTCTGATGTGACAGGAGGGCTTAGTGCTTAATTCTAAAGGATATGGAGGCCATAACATCCTGGAAATGTTATCTTTAACCATTTAGTTCAGAAAACTTTGAATGGTGGAACATAATGTTTTTGGGCCAAGAAGTACCATTATTTTACCTTTGATTTGGGTGCATGAAAATAATTCTCATGGAATGAATAAATGGACACAAGATGAAAACAAAGATTCTAGAAGACAGGTAAGGAAACCATTGTAAGAGTAAGAGTGGCATATAGTGAGCGGCTGTGCTATATAGAAAGGGGGCTAGAAAGAGAAGGAAGGAGTGTGAGGAGTATGACTTAATTTAGATCTAAAAATGTTGGGGCTTGAAACTCCTTGAATACTGACAAAGATGAAAATTGTACATCTCTGTGATTTTAAGCTTCATTCCAGAGAGCACATACTTTACAGTGTAGAACAGTGCTTGCCAAAGGCTTTATTATTCATGTCCATGTGCATAATAGATAGAATTTTCATTAAAAAATAAATAATGAACCTTGAAATCCTCTCCCAGATACTTGGATGGCTTTAAGCAAATCTGATTTCTGCTGCAGTCACAGGAGTGCACCAAGTACATTTAACTGCCTAACACACCCCTATCAGGATCACCATGCACCTCCTAGGGGAGCACTTTATGTCTCAGAAGTATACACCTGGCATTTTGCAAACAACACCCTCACATTTTAATTACCATGGATATTAGAGCTCATGATACTATTTATATGTTCATTAACATGAGATTCTTGGCAGGGTATTAGTATTGTTTGAAATAATGAATTAGTCAGCAGTGATTGACGGGTACTGTTCTTAAGGTTTGTTCAACATAGCATAATAGATTGTTAATAATTTGTATTTACTTTTTTAGGAAACATATAAATGTACTTTATATTCTTTTCAAGATCATATATTATCAAGTTAATGTGCTGATATTATATTAGAATTTCAAAATTTGTTACAAGGATTTTACGTATTTCTTTTCCACAAATCATTTGGTGCTGTATCTTTTATTATATAATGCTACGTATATCTGTAAATCCTTGCTAAATATATACATATATTCTTTCTTCCTTTCTTTCTTTCATTTTTTTCTGATCTGCTTCCCTCGATGACTCTATACTTTTGACTCCAGACTGGCAATATGAGGGTAAGATGACAAAAATAAAAATTCCCAACAACCTCATGGGCATTGCTTGTCTGTCATTGTTTTATTCTCCTTAGAACGTTGTTAAAATTTTATTCCCTCCCTTTAATTAGACTCTTTATCACAATTAAAGTCCAATTATGTTTGTTTCTGTTGTGGAGCTTTGATTACAACTTATCCTTGTTAATCATCCCTTTATGTTGTTTCTTTGGGTTAAATTACCATCCCATCATCTCTGTCCTGAAAGACTTCTGCTCTCCCGTGGTCCCTGCTGGGTTTTCTCAGTAGGACTTGAATAGCTTCATGGTTTACGAAGTGACTGTGTTATGTTGTGGTAAAGCTATCTGTGTTGTTATGAAATTTTTTTTTAAATAAAAAGTTGTTAAAAGTAATGATGCATATTAGCTTGATTGCAGGAATTTTCTTTTTAAATGTCACTATGCATCTCAGTGAATTTGATCTCAGGGTGAGTGCTCCTGCAGTTGTGACTTCTTACCTTTGCTTGTTTTCTCTCTTTAGATTGCAAACTAGCTAGGGGAGGACCACCAGCTACCATAGTTGCTATCGATGAAGAGAGTCGAAATGGTGAGTGAGCTTTATGTCTTACAAGTGACTTATCTAAGAGGAATTTCTGTGCCGTCTTTGCTATGTGTGGAAGTATTAAATAAAATCTTCAACCCAAATTCACAAACAGCTTCCCTTTAATTTCTCCCCTATAAGGATTTAAATATCATCATTCCCTGGTAATGCTTCACTTGGATTATATTATGAGAAACTCTAGATAGTTGCTTAGTTTTGATTATGAAGGAAGCACTTGATTTGGGATCGGTTCCAGGAATGTATCCAGATACTGGCTGAAATTTTTTGTCAATAGGTAGAGTTGATTACTACGCATACAATCACCTAGTCATCTAACTGAAATACATTACACACCTCCAAAAAAAGTGGGCCACAAGATAAGCCTTGCATTTCTAATTTAAATTGGCTGGAACCTGGGAAGGATTAGGATCCGGTTTATTAGACATGGGAATTTAGAAATGGTGAGTGAGAAAACTGCAAGTGCATGGGAACAGAAAAACTGACAGAAAAGTCTAGAGCAGACAAAGAAGTATAAATTTTCACACAGATTGTCTGCAATATTGAATAACTAGTACCTAATTCATATTAAATTCTTCAAAAAATATTTTTTCTTATCAGAACCAAAAAGTAGATACCATTAGCACATTTTCCCCCTACAACACCCTTTTAGCATCTCTAAACTTTAATGTACAAATATTTAAAGATTCTCCTCAATTAGGCAGGAGTGAAATAATCTCTCTCTAGTGTTGGTTTCTACTTCAAACTGTTCTAAGTGTGGGGATGTGTTCTATGGCTTATTTGGTCTATTAATTATATAATGGACCTTCCATTCCCCTCCTTTGATCTGTACTTTTTGTCTACTCCAAGCATTGCGTTTTCCAGATTTATATATTTTTTAAAAAAATTGTCAATTATAAAAAAAAAATGTCACTTTTCATAGAATTCAACCTACATATATTTGGAAAAACCTGCATTGTTCACTTTATTGTGGGTTTATTGTGCAGCATTAGAAACATTTCTTTTACTCCTTTGAAGAGTTGACATAAACTTTTTTTTTTTTGGCACATCCTTTGAAATAGGCCAAAAATAATGTCTGCAGCTTTGCTGGCCTCTGTTTAAATTAATTTGAATATCTATTATCAATAATTAAGAAATCACAAAAAATTTAGTTTTTAAATTATTTTTAAAAAGTCAATCCCTATTAAGTATGAAAGCATATGAAGTTAATAATAGTCATTATGATTCACTTAAATGACTGGAAATAAACCCTATATGTGTCTGTAGAAAAGGAAACATAAAAATACTATACCAGAAAAATTTTCTACCTCACATGTAGAATTATGTGTTATTTATGGTTAACTATTTTTCTGTGAATAAATCAGTATTTTCTAAATATTCTACAGTGAAAACAGTTTGCTTTTTAAACAAGATATCAAAAAATAAATAAGTAAAAAGACAAAAGGCCGATTTATATTTTCTTTACATATTGTCCTCCAATTTCCTTGAACATATAAGCTGAGCTGAACTAAAACATTTAGCTTAACTAAATAGTTTTGTTTTAATGTGTGATTCTATACAGAGCTTTTTCTGCCAACCAGATAATTATAGCCATAGTCGTGATGATATTTTACCTCCTGTCATGTTGATTATTCCACTTTTCAAAGGAGATTAGTAACTCTACAGAGATGTTGCTGTAGCGTATTGCAAAGATGTTGCTGTATGGTGGCATATTGTGAAAGCTCAATATTTTAGTTTTAGAAGAATGTGACGATATAGTGCAGTAATGTTGTGCTCTTTAATTGGCATATTTTGAATAAATTGCCAGTTATTCAGAATGCTGCCAAAGTTATTTGAGTGTCATCACAAAGAGTATACATAACCAATCCAGAGACTAAATACTTTCCATTTTTCTTTTACATTATTTTTTTAAAATATGGTCCTCAGATGAACCTCTGCCAGATACTATAATGTAATGTGTAATTGTCCTAGTCTTAAAAGTCTAAAGGAAACAATCCATGAAATTTTTTTTTATAATTTTTAGGCAATCTAAGGGACTTCCCAATAAGGCCATAATGCTAGTCCTGATCTTAAAATCTGTTAATTTCCCTTCCCCTGATTGTTAAATGGTAATAATTAAATATGTGGGTGTCCTATTCTAGCAGGATAATACACACTGATTTTTAAAGGTTCCAGGGCTTCTAGAAAGTAAGGCATAGCAAACCCTTGATTAAGCCAAACTAGTAAGTTTATTGTGTGTCTACTTGCCTTTGGCTTACTTTACTGATGTGTGCTCCTAAACAGTCTCTATTGCTAAATACAGCCTCTACTACAGTATAGCTTTTAAATAACTTAGTATTTTTTTTAAGCCATACTTAATTTCTTTATAGAAATCATTAAGGTAGATTTGTAGAATGTTCATTATTCATCACATGAATCTGCACCTTTCAACATTTATATTCAGTGGGATGGAAATACTGCCGTTTTGTGAATATGTACACTAAATGCATATGTACATGTGTATACATTTGAAATAATTTAAAAATTAGCAGGTGAAGATTCATAAATGTCTTCATCATCCTGGGTGCTATTAGATTTTCCCCCTTCTTGGTCACTTTTCAGCAGCATATTGATGATAGATTCAGTATATCAACCTCGGTCTCAACCAGGAGTTCCTTTTCATCACAACAACCAGAAAGGAAGTTTATGTTGTAAGGACAGAAATTTAACACACAAAAAGCACATGTTGGTTCCTGACAACTACCAGAAAGCACATGGTTAGTGCATAATTACATTTAGAGTGGAGCACATATACAGAGAAACAGACTTAGAGCATGTTATCTTGTTTAATAAAATGAGGGTCAACCTTGGTAAAAAAAAGTGTACCATTCCAATGAGCAATGTTGATAATGGGGGAGGCTACATGTGTATGGGGGCAAGGGATGTATGAGAAATCTTTTTTATATTTCTCTCATTTTGTTGTGAACCTAAGACTGCTCTAAAAAGAGTGAAGTCTTAGCCCAGCAAGCATGACTCAGTGGTTGAGCATTGCCCTATGAAGCAGGAGGTCACTGTTTGATTCCCGGTCAGGGCACATGCCCCAGTTGTGTGCTCCATCCCCAGTAGTTGGTGTCCAGGAGGCAACCCATCAATGACTCTCTCATCATTGATGTTTCTCTCTCTCTCTCCCTCTCCCTTCCTCTCTCTGAAATCAATTTAAAAAAAAGAAGTCTTAAAATAATCTTTCTGGAAATATATGTCCTTGTTTCACTGGACTCTGAGTTGCTTGTGATATTGTCCTTACTAGAAGGAGAGAGACCAGGAGCGGTCACACAGAATCTATTTAAAGCCTGCCTCTGAGTGTCTGCCAAATCAGAGTCCTGGCTACTTTACAACTATGGAATGGCATTCCAACAGGGTTTGGAATGACCATCTCACACCAGTTCTCAAAACCTGGATAATTACATCGGCAGTGTTGAGTCAAGGGAACCAGACATTTTTAAAGCTATGGTTTGAACATAACACTATGATTATACAAAAATGGACAGAGTCAGAAGAAAAGAATCTCACTATCTATGTGAGAGATTAGAAGGCCCATCCTAAATGTTTTTTATGGATGTAAAGTTAAAAAGATATTGTGAGCTCACAGCAAATTTGAGAAATGAAAGATGCCAAATGTCTTCACAATCTGAAAGCAGCAGCTAACAAATGATGCCACAGCTCATTCAATGAAAATGTTTTCCTGTCCTTGTTAGGGCAAGTTCAGGAGCCAGAGGGGAAATCGAGTTGAGCATTGCATACCCTTACATGCTTCCAGGGAGGCAGAGGACATCATATAAAGAGACAATGAATTTGTTTGGTCACTCCTTGCTTGGAGTTTCTCTGCTTCAAGGGTGTAGCGAGGAGAGGGAGGGGAGGTATGTAGAAGTTGGCTCTTCATTTGAAACAGTTAAGGGACATTTAGAAGTTGCTCCCTGACAGCTTTTTCCTTCCATTGTCAAAATCACTGGGCTTGGTAGAGTAGAAGATTAAATTTTTATTTTGATATTTTTCGCTCTTTATAGTTGCCAATTACATATTTCTGAGATTTATAGTAAGGAGTTAGCCAAACTCTGCTCTGCAGACCTCCAAAGAGTCCCCAGTAGAGTGGCACACAATGCTAGTAAAAAGGGCCTTGTACTCAGAGTAGACGTAGAATAGACTATAGAACAGCTCCGAGTAGATGACTAGAAACCCAGATGTGTGTCTGCATCACACGTTGAGAAGAGAGGGAACTGAGACACCAAGATGGCACGTATCAGGCAGCCCGGATGACAGTGTTCCTCTGGGGTAACGTGAAAAGGTTGAGGGTGCAACCAAGAGGCTGAAGGGGCTAGGAATATATAGTAGCCGGAAAAATGTTTTAATAATAGTTGCTATAGCTAGAGTCCTGGGCCTACGTAAATGTTTCAGAGGAATGTTGTTAAAGACTGAAATTCTTCTCTGGGCCTGCCTTAGGCTTTGCCTCTTGTTTGTTTCAATGTGTCCAAACTAGAACACCTGTTTAAGATGTTCCTGGATTTCACCCCCCGCCCCCCCTCAGTTCTATAAGTATTTTGGTTATTTCAAATAAGGAACATAAAGTAACAAAGTGTGTCCTACGTAATTTATGTATTAAGTTAAATATAAAATTCAAAATATAGCCTTAGATACTAAGCTTTGAAAAAGTGTACAGAACTTTACTCATAAAAATAAAATGGAGAAGAAGATCTGATACATATTTTTAAGTATTTGGTTTTATTTAATTTTTTTTCTTTTTAAAATTGAAGTTATTGGCATACATTGCTTAATAAAATTATAAAGATTTCAGGATACAATTCTACAATACAGCATCTCTATATTGTTTTGTGTGTTTACCACCTCAAATCCAGTCTCCTTTCTGTAAGCAATTTTGTCTCGCCTCTATTCTACATTATTGTCTTATTGCTAGAGTAAATAGTATTTGTTGCTTTCTTTGATAGTTCTCATCAACAAATCCAAGAATAATTATATATCTGAAATACAGATGAATTAAAAGTCAAATTTAAGACAGATAAATTAAAAGTCAAGTTTAAGACAAATAAAATAAAATATGATTTTATTCAGTAAGTTATACACTTATGGAACACAGCAACTCTAACAATAATACAAGTTCTATAAAGAGTAAGGTAAATTAATAGATGACTGTACAAGCTAATAAAATATTAAAACTTATTTTAATATTAGTCTTAATATTTTAGTATTAACCTTAACTAATACTTTGTATGGGATTATATCAGATCATCAGTGTTGACATCAAGAAAATGACCATTAGCTCAATATGGTAGTTTCGTTTTCCTAAAAAATTAAGAAAAATACATTCCTTTTGTTCTATAGTTTTATCACATCTTAACTGGATTTTTAACATTCAAAATATTAAATCTTTTCATAAAACATTAGCGTCCTTCTGGCTAGGTTGTTTATGGATGTTGCATATCGTGGAAATCATTCCAAAAATCTTTGTCATTCTATTGTTTACCTTGTCCAGTCATCATCAAGTCATTCTGAGTCATTTTCAGTGAAAGGTATACACATTGACAAGGAAATAAGAATTCTTCCATAGCCTATGGGGGAGTTAAATGATACTATCCAAAATACATGCCAATATTAGATCCTAAGTTGATGTAAAAAAGAAAAATCATGTCCATTCTCCATATATTTTAAACTTCTTATTATTGTGACTGTAAGACAGCTTTCGTAGCAGAAAAGAACCTGGTTCTGCTCATTACCGCTGAAGCTGTGTATGCAAGGATGCATTCTGCCTCTTTCCATTTGTGCTGAAGAATCATTTTCTAAAAGGTCAGCAGCTACAAGCCTTTGAATATATAAGTCTGAAATGATAACTAAATAGAAAAAGTTTCTAAGCATTAACGAAATAGGCTGTTGCTTATCTCCTCGAGTTCTCTAGAATTTTATTGACATTTAATCATAAATTTAATTGATAATCTTCCTTTTCTCATTTGTTTACTAAATAGCACCCCATATGCAATGGGATTGCTGGAGCTAATGGAATGATCATAAAACAAGGGGCAGGAGAAGTTCACAAAGTAGAGAGTAGCCAAAAAAGCCAGCAAGCTAAGTCATTTTATACGAGGAAAGAAACTCTAAAAGTTAGTGACCTCTCATTTTAAATTTCAGAATGCCAATGTTATTAACAATAATGAAAAGATTCAATTGTGCAAAATATCCCCTAGTTTCTGAAGAAATGAGAAACACATTTAAGAGAAGATATTCTATTCTAATTGTACCTTTTCTTTTTGTTTAAATCCTATAGTGTAATCTTATGTTTAATAGGAATAAATCTGAATTATATAGAATTAAACGACGTCACCAACACACACATTTCATCCTAAATGATGCTGTTTTAATGAACCATGTTTCTATAGAGAGGAAAACTAAATCATAAGTTATTAAAGCAAATAATTGGAGCTGGTATTAATTTCATTTGCACAAACTGTGGGAATATGGGCCAGGGGCCTTGGGGGGTCAGTAAGAATGGGCCTCTATAGTAGAAGGTGGAAAGGCCTCTTAGGTTCTATCTACTCATATCCATGTAGAAAAGATCCTACAGTTTTTCTCAGAATATTAGGAAATTCTGTATATTAAAGATAAGTCATTCTAATTTAAATTTTGATTCCTTTGATGAGCCTAAAAGACTTATCTGTGTGCCTCATGTGCCCACAGGCCACAGTATTTTGACTTCTAATTCAGGCAACAAGGAGGCATGATAGAGCAAATTAGGATGATTTAAAAGACAAAGCTTCTTCTACCTGGGGGATAGAGCATTCATAGGAAGCACTTTTTGGAAGGGAGTGAGGGATTTTGGCTTTGAGCATTTTTTGTATAGCCCACACACTGTTTACACTTAGGTTGTGTATTTTTTTTTTTTACTTTAGTCGGGGAATAAGTTCCTGATGGAAATTATTTAGGAAATTATGGATGGAAGAAGCAACAAAGTTCTATTACTGGTTTTAGAATGAAGCTCCTGGGGTTTTTCTCTGTCCAGAGCCTTTCCTAAGCAATGTCTGCATCTGTTCTTCCTGGGCATGCTCTCTGAGGCTTTAGATCCCAGCATCCCCCCGCCCCCCTCAAAGGCTTTCTCTCCCAGATGCCCCTTAGCACGAGTGGTTCTATCACATCTTTTGTTCCTCATGATCGAATGTTGACTGCTAGATCTTTCTTGCAGAGGCTATAGGGCTAAGAGTTCTCTTCTCTGTTAGGACACTGGAAATCTGAAATGAGTTACTTTTGAATAATCAGCAGTGTAAAGGTTCTTAGCAATTACTGGATGAAAACAGTAATCCCCAGATGATTTGAAACTTTCTTGAACTTAGAATGACTCCTACAGCAGTTTTCAAAACAAATGGTCAAATGCCACATATTTCTAAATGGAATTGCTCATGCAATTCAATTAAATATGCTTATAACTGCACTATGTGGATTAATAAATATGAAAGTACTTCATCTACAGATACTTCCTAAAACTGTGAAGTGTGCATGAAGGCTGGCATGTATTTATGTCCATATCAGGTGGTGCGGTTTAAGCAAATAGTACATGCTTATTCCTTATAAGAAATAAAAGGGGATCTCTTAATTGCACTCAGTAATAGAAGGTTTGGAGAATTGGCATAGCTATGCATCATTAAAGTACACTCAGCTTGGTTAAAATACAAGCAGGTTGTAAACACAACGTGGAGATAGGATAATATGCTAAAGGTGCTTTCTTGCTGACTTGCCTAAACGCCTCTCCCCTGGTGCCCAGCAGCAAGGATTTTTTAGTAGTAGTTCTCGTCTTGGTTCTCTAGAGTCTGTATTTTTCCAGACAGTAATTTTGGGTTCTCAGGTGCTGGCTGGTTAACACAGAACTCTCCCTAACTCAGTACACCTAGGAAAACCAGACTCTTTTCATTTAAATAGCATTAAGTAATCTTTTTTTTCCTGTTCTTGCTGATATTTTTCTCCTTGTTTGTTTGCTTTTGAAAACTTACAAATCTACAAAACAGTGATTCGAATAGTCAGGCTTGTGTGAATTTTGAGGGTTGATTGTCAAAATGTTTTTGTTTTTAAGGTTTTATTTTATATTTTCAGAGAGTGGGAGAGAAAGAGAGAGAGAAACATAGATGTGAGAGAGACACATCAAATAGTTGCCTCCCACTCGAGCCCCTACTGGGACCAAGCCTGCAACTGAGGTATTTACCCTTGGCTGGAATCGAACCCGGGGCCCTTTGGTCCCTGGACTGATGCTCTAACCACTGAGCCAAACCGAGTAGGGCCAAAGTGGTTTTAAGCAGGAAAGGAATAGCTACCAGTCGAGGCTGACTAAGAAAATGACCCTCCCCAGTCTCTGTCATCTGCTTTACAACGAAACGGCTGCGGTGGTGGTAAAAGGACGCCATCTGCTTACAATTCTCTCTTCCCTTCCTGGAAAACACCTCTGTCACACACCCACGTAATTGTTCTGAGCGCTATTATTTCAATCAGTCACTCAGTTATTTAATCAATATTTAATCATTTATTTAGTCATTTCTTCAAGATGTGCTTACCGGCACTTAACACTGTGTGAGGCCCTGTTCTAAGCATTGAGGTCGCATCAGCAAAGAAAACAGGGAAAGCTGCTCCCCGCCTGGAGGCCGAGGCAGGGGCGGGACCTCTAGTGAGGGAAAGTTGATGAAACAGCAAGGAAATGGAGCGATGGGCAATGGGGAGGCAACGGTGCTCTTTCAGGTAGAGGTCTCAGGGGGATCATATGTGAGCAGAATTCTGTACAAAATTAAGACTAAAGATATGACCATGCCTGTAGTTAGACGATGTGCATGACCAACAGAAGAAAAAAAAAATTTAAAGGCTCCAAGAATGAATATTGTCGATAAGTTTAAGACATGGCAAAATGTTGACTGGAGAAAATGAGTGATAACACATGTGGTTGAAGAGGTAGAGAAGATGGATGCTGAATGAATATATGCAGGTGAGTCAGAAATGGTTTTTTCAATTGATTTGCTAACAAATCAGTTGATAGTGATTTCATCTAGCAACCTATAATTCACTAAGAATAATTCTCCTTCCCATCCCTCACTCAGTGTCCTAGTTTGCATAATTCAAAGTTTGAATAGACAACTGTGTATGTGTATATGTATGTTTATAATCTCAGATCATTTTATCATTTGATAAAAATGTGCTCCACTAAAAAGAAAATCAGAAAAGACATTAACTCATGCAATTTGGCTTGGTGGTATCGCTGCCTCATTTAGCACATAATAGAGGATTACTGCAATCAGTCCAAAGGTCAGTGTGGATATGATTGTTCTCAGTCATAAATTAATACTGAGTTTCTGAGAGTTTGATAATGTGGTGCTATCAAATTATAATCAGTGATCTTTTTGTTATATTACATTGTCTTCTGAACATCATTAATAAAAATGGAAAATTCAATACTATAGGATTCAGATTCCTGAGAAATCCTTGCAAATGTATTCACTTTGTTTAATAACATAGTTATCTTTATAGAAAGATGTTTTGGTGAAAGTATTGATTAATGTGCTTGGATTTATCTTAATACTTAGGATAGGCAGGGCATGGCCATTATTAGTGTGTGGGCTGCATCTTATCAATAAGCTCTAGGTTCATTTACTATTCTTTGTTGTTGTTGTTAATTCTCACCTGAGGATATTTTTTCTGTTGATTGTTTTAGAGAGAATGGAAAAGAGGGAAGGAGAAAGGGAGGAAGAGAGACAGGGAGACAGACATGGATGTGAAAGAGACACACCGGTTGGTTGCCTCCCACACCCACATACCCACAGGGCCAGAGGGAACCTGCAACCTCAGTACCTGCCCTTGACCCAAAGTCCAACCCACTACCCTTTGGTGGGTGGGAAGAAGCTCTAACCACTGAGAAGGACCAGCCAGGGCTCAATTACTTTTTTCTTTTGATATGTCTTTATTGATTTCATAGAGAAGAAGGGAGAGGGAGAGGGAAAGAGAGATCAATGATGAGAGAGAGTCATTGATCGGCTGCCTCCTGCACGCCCCCCACCAGGGATCGAGCCCGAAGCCCAGGCATGTGCCCTGACCCGGAATTGAACCACAATCTCCTGGATCACAGATCGATGCTCAACCGCTCAGCCACACAGGCCAAGCTCAATTATTATTCTTAAAAGTTTGTTTTAGGGATGTGAGGGATCTTATTGACAGCAGCCAAACTAAAGATTATAAATGAATTAAAGGACCTGGCTGAGTGTCTCATTTGATTAGAGCATGGCACCCATATGCCAAGGGTATGGGTTTGATCCCTGGTCAGAGCAAATGCAAGAACCAACCAATGAATGCATAAATAAGTGGAACAACAAATTGATGTTTCTCTCTCAAAATCAATATAAATAAATAAATAAATAAATAAATAAATAAATAAATAAATAATAAATAAAATGAATTAAAAACAAAGTGAATAATTTAAA
Organism: Miniopterus natalensis; assembly: GCF_054644295.1. Classification (NCBI taxonomy): domain Eukaryota; kingdom Metazoa; phylum Chordata; class Mammalia; order Chiroptera; family Miniopteridae; genus Miniopterus; species Miniopterus natalensis. Next base: position 32,137,437 of record NC_142094.1, read on the forward strand.
TACTAACCTTGAAAGTTTGTCTCAAACCTTAGAAATAGTTTAATATATCTTTGTAGTGAATATGCTTCATCGAACACTGTTCTAGACAAAGTTTTTCTTTCTACAGTATGTTTGTATTACTAATGATCAGTTAATGCCCCTGCTTAGATTCCCATCCTGTGATGAGAAGCAGATATGAAAGTGGATGGTGATTGCCAGAGGGAAAGGGGTGTGGGGGAGGTAGGAGAGGGTAAACGAGGAATAAATGGTGATGGAAGGAGACTTGACCTGGGGTGGTGAACACAATGCAACATACAGATGATGAATTATAGACTTGTCACCTGAAACCTATATAATTTTATTAACCAGTGTCACCCCAGTAAATTCAATAAAAAAGTTTCATTAGTTATTATCTGAATATTCTTTTGAAACCATGAATCATGATGTCTCTCAAATGATGTTACATAATGAATAGGTTCTTGTCAGTTGATACCATTTGTTTTTTGAAGTCTATTGAGTCCTGGAAAAAAAGTAATCATTTAGGTTTCATTTCAATTCATTGCAAAATGCCCAATTCTCACAAAATATCATTTTTCTCCATACTTTTTAATTCTTCACTGTATTCTACTCATTTCTTTTTTTTTTTTTTTTTTTTCAGTCGAGGCAAAACAACTAAAATTATAGCTGACTTGAGGAGACTAAATACCAGCAATTTGAAATTGAATAAGAGAGAACTATTGTCTAATCACATAATCCTAATTAAGCTGCCAACCTTATGTATTTCTCTGATTGGAAATCCCTATTTTGCATATATCATCTTTATTATTTTAGGCAAATGAAATATTGATAGGAAACTGTTAAACATTCTTAAGATGATATATCTGCCTTTTTTTAGAAGGCTTCAGATATTATCTTTTAGGCTTCAGTTTTATAAAAGCATGCTGCTTAAATTAATTTTTTGAGGTGTTGTATTGTATTTTTAATATTAACGTGAATTTAGCATTGTCCTTCATGCCATGCCTGTCTTTAATATAAATTTTAATTTTCAAATAACTGACAATTAGTTATAATTAAGGCTCTAAGAAGATGTACCTCTTTATTCTGTGACACAGTCATTCAGGAATGGCATGGATATTCTTGGTATATGTTAGAGAAATGTTTTCTGTGAGTTTAGTATAAGTCATGTAGTTCTATTTATATTAATAGTGGTTGAGAAACATGGAGCATCTCCTGTAAATATACAGAATTCGTTTTGCCTGTAAATATAAATCCATGCTCAGGGAATGACAGGCTGGAAGGCAAATGTGTTTATAATAGTCTATGCAGGCCAGAAGGCTATATACAGGGCGTCACCAAAAATATATACACACTTTAACAGCTGATAGCTCAATTTTTAAAATGAAATGTATCTTAATAAACACTGCCTTTATAATTATTCAAAGTGTGTGTACAACTTTTTTCGGACACCATATATATACATATATATACATATATGTGTGTGTGTATACTCACATACATAATAGTCTAAATGTAATAGTCTAATAGTCTAGCAGGCTGGAAGGCAAAGATATATATGTGTGTGCATTTGTACACTATGCAGGAATAATGGTATTTTATTGTTCTTACTTAAGCATAAAATGAAAATGCAAAAGATTCACCTCAAAAGCACTTTGGGATTCTCAAACAATGTGAAAAAATTAAAGAAATTTGCAAGTGCAAAAATGCTTCCAATAATACCCTGAGATGCTTTCATAGGGAACAATTTGGTATATTTCTGTATATATGCATGAGAAAAGTCAGTTTATCATCCATGTAATTATTAAAGGGATCCTAAAGGCATGCATCAGAATTATGTCCTTGATAAGAAAAAGCCTATGGTTGTTTGGAAAGAACCATGGCTTTGCTGCTTTTTTTAAAAAACATATCAGTTAATAGAAAACATGTTTTGGATTACTGAATTTATGTCTACATATTGATTTGTTTCCAAATGTTATGTACTGGCATCTATACACAGTCATCAAAATAAAAGCAGGAATTTCTCTATGTACTTTCTTTATTCATTTTTAAAAATTTCTCCTACCCTGGGAAAGTATTGATTCAGAATACTGATGAATTAATAATTGCCTATATTTTTTATATTCAATTTACTCACATGCAAAACTTGTTTTTCTAGTCCAGCGTTTGCAAGCAATCCAGTATCAATTCACAGTTTAGTCCATTGAAAAGTATCTTAAGAGCGTTTTTACTCTGTTACTCAACTAAACTCAAAGGCATTAACCCTCAACTTTTAAAGTTTAGGGCTGAAAATTATCATTTATTACAGAATTGCAGCGCTGTTTTAGAAATTACCTGGTATAAGTTTGCTTTCTTTATAGTTTGAGATTTATTGCTTGAATTTAAAAAATCCCAAGCATTAATACTGTCTCATAAAAAGTTTCATGTAACATGGAAACAGTTTTCTTTTCATTTACTATGTCAAACAGCTCATCTAAAAATCTTGAACACGAGATACCCAATGTAATAATATTTTCTTCCTACTTAGTCTTTCATATTCATATTGTATAAGGTGCAGTCCCTTTAATTACGAACCAACACACTAAATTATTTTTATTTTTTTTTAATTTTCTTTTAAATATATCTTTATTGATTTCAGAGAGGAAGGGAGAGGGAGAGAAAGACAGAAACATCAATGATGAGAGAGTCATTGATCGGCTGGCTGTCTCCTGCACGCCCCCTACTGCAGATCGAACCCCCAACCCGGGCCTGTGCCCTGACCGGGAATCGAGCCTTGATCTCCCGGATCTCAGGTCAATGCTCAACCGCTGAGCCATGCCCAGCTGGGCTAAATTATTTTTAAACCAGTCTGCATATTTTCAGTACGTTTTATTTGGACTAAAGAAAATAATCAATGTGTTATATGCTCACTATTCTCTCAAATCTCTGGTGACTCAAATGTAATTCTCCAGTGGAAGGTCTTGGGTTTAATAAACACTGAATGTTTAATAAATATCGAATATTTAAAAGATCTGGTTGAGTCATGAACTTGGTGCAGTTGACACAGTAAAGGGTGCGATGGACAGTGTAAGATGGAAAGTGTCCAATGATATAAGCTACACATTGGTACTTAGTGTCAGTAAAGTTCTTCCAAATATGTTTTTTAACTAATTTCATTTATCATTAAACAATAATCATGTTAAATAATATCACAACTATAAAAGGCAGACCTTGCAAATCAACGAGAAGTGTATTTTTGTTACAGTTTAGTAGGCCAACTTTGCCAATTTAACTTTGTACCTCCTTAAAAATAACTCAAATCCGGAAAGTGTCACTCCTTATTTTAGTATGCATGAAAACTGTTTTAAATTATTTGAATTATATTTGTATGACCAAACTGGGAGGGGGAAATATATTGGCATGTGATGAAAGGCTGTGGGGGTTGTAGGTAAATATTTGCATATTTTACATGGGCAAATAGGTTTATGATAAGGACTGAGGGAAATGTATTTCTCTTTCCTTTCACTTTATTCTAAATATGCATATAGATATATATAGAGATAGGTGTGTAATAGGGAGGTAGAGATAGAGCATATGAAGAACTGAAGAGGACTTTAGAATACTAAACATGTGTAGTTCCCTTGATAAAGGGTTTTTAGCCTTGGATAAGGGAAAGATAAGAATAATTTTCCTAAAGCAGCTTATTTTAAAATGTAGCTAGACTTATCAATTCAAGGGCACTCTGTTATCATTTATAACTCCATGATTTTGAAACAATGGCTTAAAGAAGTGGTAGAGATTTAGAAAAAATAGCAAGGGGTAAAAGTAGATATTCTACCTATCATCTGTCTATCATCTATTTATTTATATTGTTGAAAATATTACAGATGTCCCCTTTTTTCCTCCACTAACCCCTTCCACTTTGCACCCACTCCCATTTTAAAGGCTTCTTCTTTTCTGTGATCCCAGGACTTGCAGAGCAGCTCTAGCACACACACACTCTCTCTCTAATTTCCAAGTTAACTCCCCTATTTGAAATGAAGTGTCCACAATGTAAGATAATTTATCTTACAGTATAAATTCTTTCATCTTAAGGGATTTTTCTCCAGCTTGATTTATTTATTGATGGTGAATTCTAGACTAATGTTTTTCTTGATCAAAAAATCATGGAGTATAGAGAAATAATGGCAACTCTACCTTTCCAACCACCCATGCCTCTCCCCTCCCTACAAATTAAGACTTGGATTAGGAGAACCCTATGTAGAAATTGATGTAAGTGACCGAGATGAAAAAGAATTACAGAATCAAGACTTGCCCGTTACTCTTAGGGTCAGCATAAATGATGCTGAGGTTAAATAATCATTTATTATTTACTTACCATGTGCCACACGCTGAGATTACAAAAAGTCATTAAGTTATCATGCCAACCCTTCAAGAGTACTTTAGTTGTGAAGATAACAATAAAGAGACAATATAAAGACATTAAGGTGATTATCTCCAAGGCACAGAATACAGATGAGAAGTTCTTTATCTGTCTGGTAGAGAGGGAAGAGTATAGGAAAGCTTGGTGAGGAAAGCATTTCCAGAGTTGGCTTGCGAAGAATTTATAGCATCTTTCCAAAATAAAAGGATTAAGGGGGAAGGCAAGATATTGTAGGTAAATAACCGTGAAACAGGATGGTGTTTAGAGAAGCTGGCAGTTCTGACTGGCTTTATGGTATTTTATCTCACATCCTGGGGCATGTGTTAAAAATTAAATTGCTAGGTCCCACTCCAGAAATATGAAATTCAAATCTTTGAATTTGAGACTCACAGATGTGCATTTTTATAAGCTTCCTGAGAGATACTATATATTTTAATGTTCGAAGGGCAACTAGGAATTTGTGAGTGACCCAAAATAAATGTGATGGGAACCGGGTACTGGGTGCTCTTCCCCAGAGCGGAAGCCTGGGGTAGGGGATAATCCCAGAGACTGTGGACTGGCCCCTGGAGTCAAGTCAAAGGGACCCATGAGTGGGAAGCTGTTTGATGGGGGGGGGGTTAGGAAAAGAGGACTTGGCTGCATTCACTGCAGTAGGAATATATGACCGAATACTGTTTTACGGCTTGTTGCCTCACATTTTACATGGTTCCTCTTCACTCCTTCCTCTCCAGCTCCAAATATAAGGAGCTAACTTTCAGTGTCGAATATTACACAGACCGTAGCTTGTCAGCCTGATGATCTGAAAGAGTGCTGCACCCAGCTAGGGGCATTTTTGTTTGTCTTGGAAGAAACGTTTCAGGGATCTCCTGGTTTATTTTCACCTCCGTGCAGCTCTGGGAATCAAGCTTATTCCACTAGGTTTCTAGAGTTTGTTGTTTTAAACCTCTTTTCTGTTTCTGTCTTTGTCTGTTTCTGGCTGAAATAGCCCACCTAAGTCCCCTTGGCCGCCACGGGCCAGGGCAGCGCCTGTCCTCGGTCCCTTGCCGCACGAGCAGCTGCTGTCTCGGCTCCCGGATCGCTGCTGTGACATTAACTGTATTTCCTCCGTTGTCCTCCGCCTCTCATTTCCTCACCTGAGATTCACTTCTGGTCTGTTATACAGATTGGGGTTCAGAACTATCAATGTGCCCTGCGAGTGCCATCGATAATCCTTGCATAGCTGTTGCCACGTTAAATTTAACCGCAAGCACCTACCCGAACAAGGGAGGCTTTATAGGAAGCTTAGAGAGAGCGACTTTAATACCTACAGGAGACGACAGCACAAACCCATGAGAGACGGGAAATCGTCACCCACAACAAATGCTAATTGCGTACTTATGGCGAGCTAAGTATTATTATATAAACTAAAAACAGTAAAAAGCATGATTCGAAGAGGTTTATAATCTCATTGAAGAGGCCAAATGTGTATATATTAAACGTATAAATAACATTTAAAAAACAGTAGAAAGAACTCAACATACAGAAAAGAAAATTGGATTCAAGCCCAGTTCAACAGCTCACTCTGACTTTCAGAAAGCAGTTAACCTCACTTTCATTATTTATGAAATTGAGGAAATAATACCTATTTTTTATGGGTTACTCTCAGGCTAAATAGAAAAATGAGAAAATGCATTCATTCAACAAGTACATGTTAAATGAGAGAGACTCCGTCTCGTACATGATATTAGGAAGTAGATACATGATGTAGAACAAAAACCCCAGCTTCCCGCTTGCTCGGGACTTATATTTCAGTGAGCAAGATGAGAAAAAAAGATGCATAAATAAGTATATAGTGAAAGATGAAAGAGGGAGACAATCAGTGCTAAAGCCCCAAGGAAAATGTGGCCAGAGGAACAGAGAGGAACAGAGAGAAGGCGGGTGTGGCTGCAATACTGTGATCCAGGTGGAAAATGTAACAATAACAAACACCTGGAAAGGTGAGCAGGAAACAATAACAGCTCATCTTGTTTTATTTCTTTTTACCAGACACTGTATTAAGCTCCTTTTGTATATAAATATTCTTAGTACAATAAATTATAATGTAGGGACTACCATTGTCCTCATTTTACAGGTGAGGAAATGGTCTTGGTCTAGGCTACCTTTCCAGTGGACCCAAGATTTGAATTTAAGCATCCGGATTCCAAACTCGATGTTGGTCACTCGAGGGAGGAGATACAGCAGAGATGACAGCAAAGACGATACAGAGGGGGAGGCCGAGCAGAAGAGGGGGCAGTTTGAGACGGCGGAAGGGAAGAAAACAGCTCACAGATTACCCTGAGAACGCCAATCTAGCGTGTGTCATACGTCCCAACTAGTGCAGAATTACATATGGACATGTATGTATGCAAAAACTGGAAAATGTAAACATTTTCTTACCTTGGGGTGACCACAACACATCTTTAAAAAGTCATTTGTAGACTAATATGTATAGAATGGTTTGTTTTAGTCAAAAAAATCAAACAGAACAAATTATATATAGGTTTGTGCTAAAGAGGGTGTCCAAAAAATGTATACACAGGCTTTGAATAATTATATAGGCAATTTTTATTAGAGTACCTTTCATTTTCAAAATTGAGTTATCAGCTGTTCAAGTGTGTATACATTTTGGGGGGACACCCTGTATTGAATATATATGACATCAAATTTGATAGCATTGGATATCTCTAGAGAAGGAGTTCAAAACATATTAAGAAGGAAATTAAATATAAAAAAATAAAAGAGTAGAAGGGAGAATGTAAAACACAGGTGATCTTTCTTCTCATCTGTCATTTGGGTATGTTTGCATCAAAAATAGAAAGAAGCACAAGGATTTGGGCATTAGATTGGACTATGAGACTATTTTCACAGTTTTGGAATAAACACTGTGCAAAGTAATTATCATTTTAGTTGCAGTAATGTGGCATTTACCTTACCCGTGAATTGCTAACAAAACGTTTTGCAAATTGTTTGCAGCAGGCAAATGACTGAGATATTTTTTATCTGTTCTGAACATCGTTTCTTTTGTAATTTCCCACTCTTCTCATTTTTCCCCACCCCCTAAACCCTTCAATAGCCAACGTGGAATTCTTCCACTGTGCTCTTCCTCGCTTCGCTTTTGCCTGTGCTACATGGAAGCTCTTCTAGAAGGGCCAGCTTATCCTAGAGTCCTGCTTTCTCCTAAGTGACAGAAAATGACTTTGGGGTTAATTGCTTTAAGTGTTCCATGCCAATGTGTTTATCACTAGTAAATACACAGTATCTATTTAAGTAAAATAATACTTTATTCCAATTTGTACTTCCTGATTTGCTTAAAAAATAAAGCAGGTGGTAGAGATGAGAGCAAAGTGGGTGAAGATATGAGTAAAATGAGAGTGGACATGAGTTGATCATCTTGAAACCGGATAATGGATGAATGGAGCATATTATAGTATTTGCTGCTTTTGTATATGTGTGAAATTTTTCCTTAAAAAATGTTAAAAGGAGAAAGCAAGGGACAGAAGTATTGGGAGACTGAGATAAACCCTTACAGATTTTTAATTTCCATCATAATGGTGTTCAAGGTTGAGCTTAGTAGAAATGTTGGAGAAAAGCTTTCAGAATGTGAGAATTATTAGAGTATCCTTGGACTTTTTTTTGATTTTTTTTTTAAAATAAAAGCATAGACAGGAAATCTCCAGAAACAATGACTTAATCGAATAAAGTATTCTCTTTTAACAGGTGAAAAAGTCTGGAGGCGGGCAGCTGAGGGCCAGTGCAGCAGCCCATGATGTCACAAATGCCTTACCCTCCTTGTCTCCTTAATGTGTGGCCTTTGTGCTCATGGTCACAAATAGTTCCTGTATCTCAAAGCACAACTACACTTCAGGGTTTAAGAGGAAGAAAGTAGCAGGAAGGAAAGAGTGGTGCTACATGAGGAACACAAAACTCTCCACAGCAGACTTTCTCTTCACGTTCATTGTCCAGAATTGTGCCAAGCGACAACTTGGTTGCAAGGCAACCTGAGAAATTTAATTTCATGTTGGAAATGTTGCCACTCCCCAGTGAAATCAAAGAAATACTAGCGAGGAGGAAAGGGATCGTGTACCTTGGGTAGGCAGGAAGCAGAGCCTGCCGCGTCTACCTCTTTGGTTGTACAACGTCCTGAGGCAGGCTTCTTTCCTCACAGAGAGCATAATCTCCCCCTCTCACCTCCCTTGTGAGAGGCGATAGCCGAAATCCAACCTAATTTTTATATCTCACTCAGAGTCTAGAATTTTACCTTTATCTGAAACAGAATCCTATTGTTAAGATTTCTGCAACAATTTTCTTAAATGATAGGGAGATGTTTACAGATTACTTATTAAGAGGAGAGCACTTTCAAAGGAGTATGTGTAAGAAAAATCTGATTTATAAAAGACCAAGGAGCAAGTTATTGAAAAATCCAGATGAGAGATAGTTAGAAAATGTGAGACTAAACCCAAAGAGTGGAATGTTATAGAAAAGCTTTGGACATAGACCTCACTAGATCCAATGAATAATGAATGAATGGCAGGAGTCAGGCAATGGTGGTTAATGAGAGAGAAATTCAGTGCCACCAAGACATTCCCTCTTTTCACTTCCCAGCCTTCCTTTCTCTGCTTTTCCCTGACTGTGACCCTCATTCTCTCTGTCAAATAAAAAAATAAAAAAAATAAATCTGGGATTTTTGCAAGGAGAGGAAAGGAACCATTGCAACAAAGAGAATCCTCTGACCATAAATTTGCAAGCCTCACAAAGATTATGTAAAAAGGATTTTTAGCCCAGCTGGCGTGGTTCAGTGGTTGAGTGTCCACCTATGAACCAAGAGGTCAAGGTTCATTCTGGGTCAGGGCACATGCCCGGCTTGTGGACTCGATCACCAGTAGGGAGCCTGCAGGAGGCATCTGATCAACAACTCTCTCTCATTATTATTTTTTTAAATAGACCTTAATTGATTCAGAGAGAGGAAGGGAGAGGGAGAGAGAAAGATAGAAACATCAATGATGAGAGAGTCATTCACTGGCTGCCTCCTGCATGCTCCCTGCTGGGGATCGAGCCCACAACCCGGGCATGGGCCCTGACTGGGAATCAAACTGCGGTCTCCTGGATCCTAGGTCTATGCTCAACCGCTGAGCCATGCCGGCCGGGCTCTCTCTCATTATTGATGTTTCTTTCTCTCTCCCTCTCCCTTCCTCTCTCTGAAATCAATAAAAACATATTTTAAAAATAAGAAAAGGATTTTTACGGAAACAATGTGAGAAGTGGGCTGAAAGGGTGGCATGATTGGATAGTAGATCAGAGAGAAGTATTACCCTGAGGCTACCTATTCTCAGGATGGGTTGTGTGTGAAACAGGCTGAAGATGGGTCCAAGTTCAGGGATCTGGGAAGAAGGAGCCACTTAATAAACGTTTGATTAACAAGCATTTGCTACAGTTGATCAGTGGGGGTGTAACAATATAGCTAATCATGTACCAGAGAGAAACTATGAAGTGTCTGTGCCTGGCCTTGGCGGAGGTAAACAAGGTGTGAGCACGATTCTTATCTGCATCACGGGGAAGGGTAGTTCTGTGCAGGAAACCATTCCCTGGAGCACCAAGGGTGAAGGTGTTTCTTAACATTCATTTTTCCTGGATCACAGGCCTCAGGTACTGTTCAACATTGTCATCTATTCCAGACAAGTTTCCTCTTTGGAGCTGTTCTCCCCAGACACACACTTAAAAGTTAGCTTGAAGGAGCAAAAAACATCTATTGATTCTCTCCTAATTTAGAAAATTCTAGGCAGGGATTTCAAGATGTTATATGCCAATACCTGTGCTTAGTGAAAATAAGGTGCTATAATGTATAATACTGGTTCCACATGGTTGGGTAGGGGTTGGAGGTGCCACAATTTATTCCTTCGAAGATTTCTTTCCCTGGAGGAAAGAAAATAGTTATCAGAGCTAGTCAGATAAAAAATATGTTGTGCAGCCAAAGACAATAACTACTGTAGTCCACCGTGCCTTGTTTCTTTATGACCGTTTTGTAAATTTTATTTTGAATCATGTACAGTTGGGAAATGATTTACTGACACCTGAAGATGTTAAATATCTGCCTTAACATCTAAGGGTCTTTGACACTCGAATGCCTCAGCACATCTTTCTGCTGGGAGAAGCAGAGGTTTTTGCATCTCTCACTTCAGTGCACATAGAGATGAATGTCTGCTCGTCTTGACACATCGGCATCTTCCAGTATTCAAAGGGCTCTGTGAGGTGCTGCCATTTGAAGCTACTCCTTGAAATAAAGTCCAACTTGAAGTCTTACACTGCACATAAGATATAAAGATTTGCTGTTATTGTAGCTCTCCTGCTCCTAATGGGAAACAGAAACATTTGTTATTAAAGAACTGTAATACCACACATTAGAAAGTAGTAAATGACATATTACTAAATTTGAGACTCAGGGAATGTGTAGTATAAGCTTGGGTTATATTATGTACTTTGATAACTAGCTTTTTTCAAACATATAAAATTTGATTCTCAATGGGTTATATGTGATGTTTCAAATTTTTTTCACTGTTCATTTTACAGAGAAACTTGTAATAAACATACAGGGACACTTTAAATATACATCTCTAAAACTGAAAGCAGAAAGCAGAATTTTGGCTTTCCAGAAAACATAAAAATTATGCCAAGTCACTCTGATTTTTACAGATGAACTTAATCACACTCACTGAACTGAGGTTTCAAAGGAGCATTTAGAGAGTTGGAGTCTTTAAGAAAGGGACTTTTTAAAGAAATTGTTTTTAAGTGTACAATGTCCACAAAAAAATTTATTTTAGCAAAATGGGTTCTAAAGTAGTAAAAAACAGTGACTAATAGACATTCCTTGTTGAACCTTCTCTGCATTGCTCTTGAGACTGAAAAATAAAAATAAAAATGTTATGCCTGTTTGCAACTACACTGCTTTCCATATTTCCCCCTAGTAATATTAAAGGAATGCGATCTCTTTCTTTTCTTAACTTCTTAAAATGTATTACTTTATAAACACCTACTCTATAAACATGACACATGCGAGGATTACTAGGTAGTAGTGCAGATTTTTTAAATGTGGATTATTGAAGAAAGAACTCAGAACTTGAAATCACTAAGTTTAAATCATTGATTTACCACTTGCTAACTGTGCAAACTTACAAAACATTTCTAAGGTTATTTTCTTTTATTTGGGGGGGGGTGGTTGGGAGTAGGGAGAGGATAATACTTGTCCAGGGGATTTTGTTAAGATTTTTTAAATATACAAAGAACCTGGCAGAGTAGCTTAATAGTTACATAGTAACTATTACTATTCCATTTTCAGTTTTGAACTTGTTCTTCAAACTGCCCTTTTTCTCTGACGCTTTGTGAGAAAAGCGTTTGGGGGACCAGGCGTTTGAGGGTGTGGTGTAGAGGCCGGGCTCACTGAGGCTGGAGCGAGCACCAAGGACTCTGCTGGGTTCAGCTCAACCCCGCTGCGGAAAAAGTTCAGCCTTATTTTCATCAGGCGCGGAAACAGGGCCAGTGTCCAGAAATTCTGCGTCATGCCAAGGCTGAGCCCACTTTAGCCTTTGTGCCCACCGGGCTACCTTGGTCTGTTCCCGGCTGTGCTGTGCCCAGGCCTGCCCTTGGAGCCCCCCTTAGAGGCTGTGGGGCTGCTGGGCCCGCATGGCAGCTAAGGACAGAGAACACACAGGGGACAGGGGCAGGAGCGCATTAGAGAGAAAGGGAGGGAGACGGAGAGACAGAGAGAGAGACAGAAACAGAGACAGAGATTTGCTAAGTCCGTTAAGCTTGGATTATATTATCTTGGGCTTGGGGAAGACCAGGTGCTCTGTCAAACGAACCAATCAATTTATTGAGCTTTTGTAGGGTTGTGTCCCTTACCCCACCCAACCCTTTCCCCGGGGTGACAGGCCTTTACGGTCATCTTCGTGGCTTCTGCTGCACATGTGCTCAGCAGAGGCATCTCCCCTTTATCGTTTCATCCTTTCCTACAGAGCCTGGGAGAGTAGACCGGTCGCACCCTGGGAAGATGGAAAAGCTGCTGTTTCCTCCTGTATGGGGGAGGGAGGCGTGCTAATCTCCTTAGCGAGGCAATGCTGTGATCCCCTGAGGTGGACGAAGCTGTAGCTTCCAGACTTCATCAGGCTTATTGTCCAGTTCAGCTCCCTAGCTGATTAGGCTCCTTAATGCCTGGTTCCCTTTGCTCCCTTCTTTTATTAATATCTAGTTTCCTACACTGGCAATTCCAGCCAATTTCAAATCTTTATCTCTGTTCTCTCTACTTCTCACCCTCTTCAAGTGTCAAAAGAAAAATAAAATATAGCAGTTAGCTTTTTGTTCTATCAGTTTCTAGCATTCTTCTTTCCTATTCTTTCCGTTGAGGTCCTGAACTATCCTTTTTTGTTGAAGGTCTAATTTCTAGCCTAATTTCAACTCAAAACCATGATTTTCACTGCTAAAGTCAAAGGGGAAAATGGATATTTGGTGGCAACTAGTGGCCTCTGCCACATGAAATTATCTCAGTTAAGTCTAAGTTTAACACCACAAAGGTAAATTAATTACTTAATTATTGGTTTTAAATTTGAATCACAAAGTAGAAATGTTACTACTCCAAAAGGACACATTTTCTTAAATATTTAAACATTTTATAATTATTTTAATAATATAATATTTTCAAAATTTATAATTATTTTATTTTTACTATTTTTTAATCTTCACCCAAGGATACGGTGTTTTTAAATTGATTTTAGAGAGAGAGGAAGGAGAGGAAGAGAGAGAGGGAAACGTCTCTGTGAGAGAGTAACATCTCTCCCGTATGCGCCTCCACCGGGATCAAACCGGCAACCTGGGTATGTGCTCTGGCTGGCAATCGAACCCGTGACCTCTCTGTGTGTGAGATGATGCTCCAACTGACTGAGCCACACTGGCCAGGGCAAAATTTATAATTATTTTTAAAATATAATATTTCCTTAAATATTATAAGATGGCAAATATTCACAGAATCCACATTTTCTACATTTATACATGTAGTTCTAAATCTTCACTATTTATACATATAGTTCTGAATTTTTTCAGGGTAAAAATGTATACTCATTAACCAAAACCCTTTTGTATCATGTTAAGTGTTTCTGAGGACTTCCTTAGGCTATGTTTGCAGTTTCCTTCTCACCTCAATGATGTTTTTAATGACCAGCCAGGTCCAGATGAGGCTGCTGACTGTACTGTTCTCTGTGATGTGACACACTGAGCCCCATTTATTGTTCCAATATTAGTGTGGTTTCCCATTCTCTATTGCCTGGATACAAATGACTAACTACCTGACTGATCTGACCACTCATACAAGACGAAAGTCAGCAAATTCCACCCGTGGTGCTACATCATTAACTGGGCTTGACAATTGTCTTCCCAAATAATCATTAAAGATTATTTCTCTCATGGCTTTGTCTTCATTTCTACCTCTAAGGCCATTCTACTACCAGAGAACTTCCAAGGATTACTTCAGGCTCTTGGTTGCCAAGGCACACCTCACCAATATGCTTTTACCAACTAGATGAGCAATCCTGTCTCAGAGCTGAATGTGCATTGCACACACTCATATGGAAGCTTCCTCCTGAGAACTAGGCTTTAAAAAATAAATGGTTAAAAAAACTCATGGTCTGTGGAAAGGTAAAAAAGCAACTGCATCTGTTCTGTTTAATTCAGGTTGAAATCCCCCAGCTTGTTTCTTCCCATGAATAAATCACAGTTGAAGTCCAGCAACTGGCTAATATCTAGTTTCATGAAAAATACAGTACAACTAAGTGGTCTATTTTTTATTTTCTTTTTATTTTTCAAGGGACAGAGACAGAGGTCCTCCTAGAAAGTGACAAATATAAAATGTAGCAAGTGGTATACAATTTTACATTTTTTCCTAAACATTAAATATTATTGACTATATGGAACTTGGTCTTCAGGACGTTGTTAATAAAAGGCAAAGAGGTTCATTTACTTGGTTGAGGAGCTTGACTCTTATGTAACATATTTTGGCAAACTTTTCTAGGAGTGCATTTTCAAGGGACCATTGAGGTCCCTTGATTTCCTAAGGTAACAAAGAAAATTACAGATTCTGGCATACAGAAACAGAATAATTATATTACTCAAAAATTCTGACTATCTCCTGGCAGCATGGCTCAGGGGTTGAGCATCCACCCATGAACCAGATCAGGATTCGATTCCCCGTCAGGGCACATGCCCCAGTTGTGGGCTCGATCCCCAGTGGGGGGGGGGGGTGCTGGAGACAGCAGATCAATGACTCTCATCATTGATGTTTCTGTCTCTCCCTCTCTCCTCTCTCTGAAATCAATAAAAACATATTTTTAAAAAATTCTGACTGTCATCACTATTGGCAGTCATTACTTTTGCTTGATTCCAAAAATGTCTATGCTGAACTAAATTTATGAGAGAGAGAAAAAAGGCTTTTTCTGTTGTGGAATCTCTCAGTCCCCTCCCATCATTGGCCCCTCTTAACACTATTACAATGAGGTGTCTCCTTACAGAGAGGAGGCTCCCTTTCCCTATGGCCTGGACTCTTTATCTGTGATGAATGGCCTGAGAGATAACTATTTATTCTTCTTTACTATAATCAGAATGACCACATATAACTGTGCAGTTCTTGGTGAGATGTTTGAAAAAGCTTTATGGGCATGTTCATTATGGATGAAGTTATCACTGTCAGTTGGGACTTCTTGGAGCTTAGAGGCTTGAAGTACAGAGGTAGATACGTTTTCCTTTAAACAGTTTTCTAATTCTCTACATTGCTGTGTAATTTTTGATTATGAGTCTATTATACTTTTCACTGATTTTAAATTCATCCCCAAATTTAAAGAAACTCTCATTTTCCTCTGAGGAACTGGAATTGGTTTTATTTCACACATCTTACCTCAGTGTATTAATGAGATTTGTATCTGGCGTATGGCTACGGTCTCTTCTTCTGCTCAGTGCCTTCCTGACGGCTGCTACTTGCGAATTTCCCATTTGAAATATCCCGGCTTTCCTTTGAAGATTCTTCCAATTTATGTGAACAGTATTTTTTTTTTTTAAAAAGTGTTTTTGTAGAAGCTGCAGCTGGAGCCTCTACCCAGGCAAGTGAAAGCACTTTAACGGGGGAATTCCATTAGGGATGCATTAAAGGCAGAAAAGTACTATTAGGTGTTTGAGTGAGCCCCTTGAGAGCATGAGAAGGAAAGAAATCTCCTTGCTTCATGCGCAGAAAAGGCCACTTCAGTGCCTCTCCACACAGGTACTGTCAAACAGCCAATTTGCCAAAATGCCACTTATTATGCTCTGTGCACATGCTAGAGCTCTCTCTCTCGTTCTCTCAAAAAAAATAAAATAAAATTATTATTGCCTTTTTGTTAAATTCAAAGGGTTAGCATTACTAACTTGATCCTATTGCAACAGAAAATTACAATTCTGGATTGCATAAGCTACTTTTCCTGTTTAAAGGAGCAACGAAATTTTTCTGAATATTTTGGAGAGCATAAAAAAGACACAGGTTTTGAACAACCTAAAACCTAGCAAGTAAGTGAAAGCCAATTTCTTCATTTGTCAAAAGACAGTCATAATATTTATTTGATAGGGCAGATGGTAGAAGTAAACTATAAATGTTTTTCGAGTACCTGGCATTAAGTTTTTTTTAAACTAAAATAGTTTATTCTTTATCCACTTTTTTTTATAGTTTGAAGGATAACTTTCAAAAGAAAAAGTGAGAGAAAGAATGGAAAGGCTGGAGTGAACCAAAGTTTAGCATTCCTCTCTTTCAGTTTTGTTTGTGTGTGCTTCCCTGCAGTCCTATCCTGTCCGTCTGTCAGGCATTTCAATTTGCTGGTGGAGTGCTCGCTTCTCCACAACTGTGTGACCTTCCTGGGACTCTCAATTGCAGTGTCATCTTGGAATTTAATTAAGAAACAAAGGAACAAAAGGATGGACAAGTTAGGAGCTTACACAACCTGAGACAAGCTTCCAAAAAAGAAAATCTATAAATTCCTGAAAATGGGAAGACTCTTCTAAAATTTTAATTATCAGTCCTCTCTCTTCAGAATTAAAAAAAAAAAAAAATGTTACTCAAAATTCCACCTGAATAAGGGAACACAATTTGGTATCTAAATCTCCTTACGTATGTTTCAATTAATCATTTTTTAAAAAATCCTAACCTCACCTGTATCAGCTGCTGAAGCACTTAGCGCTTTCTACTCCTGAGACATTTATGAGAAATTGAGGTGCATGTAGTATTACTACTTGTGGACTCTATCCCAGTAATTACTTTGATTTCAGTTCTTTTAGCTCTGCTAAATAATTTAAACACTAGTTATTATTATCTCCCAGTCCTCTTTAATTTTATTTACATCTCCCAATCTTGAATATCTCTTTCCAAATCCCTTTGTTCTTATGAAATATATATTTTGTTCCTTTACATAAGGCACCTGGGAGGAATTCTGGCAAGTTCACCTCAATATCTCATCTGGAATTCTAAGGAGATAATCCTTTAGGAATTCTATATCTGAATCTATCATAAATTACATGCTATAATTTCAACATAGGTATACGTTGATGCCTACATTTTCATACCCTTGATTCACATTTAACTTATTTATTAGATATTAATTATGTAACAAAGCACATGCCTACTAAAAATGTGTTATTGCTTTAGGAATTCAATAAAAAGTGCTTTCCTTCAGCTTGTTTGAGATTGTTTTTTATTATGTACTTAATTTTCATAAAATAATTATGTTACAAATTTGGTTAACTTTTTTTTTTTTTGCTATATAAGCATAGAAAAAATTAAGAGGAAAGGTAGAGTTAGACTGCACTGTGTACATTTCTATCAAACTGAATTTTCCTCTGTGCTGCAGAATATATACAGACTTTAACACCAGTTATTAGAATTGTATAATGCTGAACTTTTTTCATAGTGAGTAGTTTGCATTCTAATTATAATTTTAGAGTCATAGTAATATTAAACGGCATGCATTACTACAGGGATGCCAGTAGGGTGCACCTGAAAAAATACACTCTGCTTATCTGCTCATAATAAGCTTGAGGAAATAGCCTTTTTTATTGGAAATTATGCTAATTTTCAGGGCAACCTTGTAATTTAATTGGTATATCAGTCTTTATCTCTTGAACCTGCATTCATATGTATGGAATTTAACATCTGTTCATATAATGTACTTGACATTGCTCTTGCCCCACTTTTTCAACATTATTTTGATACTAAAGACAGTATTCAACTTTGAGATTTCCTGATAACTTATTAAAAATGCATGTTAGGTTTCCAACCAAAAATTATTAAATACCATTTTTTTATAATAAGTATTAGAAGTACAATTGATTGCTACATTTTTATCTTTAAAAAAACCTCAAATGTGGATAACTGTATTGCCAACAATAAGTTTATCCCCAATGAGTCACATTCCAGAAAACTGCTGTGCTGCCCGGGAAGACTTTGTTTTTGCAATGTAGTGGTGATATTTGTGATACTGTGTGATATTTGGAGACTGGTCCTAAATAGGATGCTTCCTTTTTCCTCTATATTAACATTTGCCTTTGCATTAACATTAAATTCCAATTGATAGAATTTTCAGATGTGTAGTATGGGCTAATTTGCTTTGGGCAGTGAAATCTAAACACTGTGGAGGGGCCAATATTCACAAAGCTTGTATGAAAATGAACAACCATTAAACAATAAAAGCACCTGAGAACTAGGATAATTTATTTTTTATAACATCTTAAAATCATTTAAAATATTGTTTTACTGTAGAAAAATCAGGAAAAACAAAATGAAATCACATGCAGTCCCATGATCCAGAAATTCCCAATGTTAGCATGTGAATATATATCTTTCCAGACAAAACATTAATTCAATATATTGGCAGTTATGAGAGGAAACTCTAAGATTAGTGAACACCCATTAAAAGGTAGCTATTATTACACATTGCTATTTTTGGTACAAAAAATATACAGACTCATACCATTGTAAATGTTTATAAATAGTTGTATTAGTTTCATTTCTTAACATATTTTTAGTATTTTGTTAATTAAAATTGTGTGGTATACTTATATATGACTAACATTTCTTTATATGAAAAATATGGTTAGCTCAAGCAGATCACTATTATTGATTGTTCATTTTCTAAACATTTGAAATGAAGCAATTCCAAGTAGACACAGAGAAATTTAGAGCGTGATGAAAATGTATATTAGAGAACAATATACACTGTAAGAATTTTGTGCAACAAAATGTTTCCTCAGAAAATGTTTAAACCCATGTTAATTTGGTTTAAGCATAAGCTAAATGGCTATTTTACTTATATGGAAGAAAATAATTCTTAGTGAGTGGATAAGGATCTTTAAAGACCCTTTGAATTTAGAAATTCTGTGATACTGCAATCTTAAGTTTACTATCAAATTATGGAGTCATAGATGATTAAAGTTGGAAAGAACATAAAAATGTATTTGCAAGGAATGTTTGCCTCCCAATACATACAATATAGAGCCTCATGCTTCTAACAATTTTTACACTTTCAATAGAAAAAAAAAGTTTAAAATAACTGTATAGCATTTGCTAATACTTACTTGAAATACAGGTTTTCTCATGCTTAGCAAACATTTTTGATGTTTCTCTGGAAAAAGAATGCCAACTTTAGAATAATAGAGTTACTCGATTTTAATTTTGTTATTTAGTCTATTAAGGAGCCAAGCAGTTACTTATTTTTTCCAGAAAACTTTAGGATAGACCTTGGTGCCTAATACTAATTTGAGATTCCAGCCCTTAGCTTTGAGCTCCTCTTTTTAAGTTTGATAATGGGGATGGAACAGAACCAAGAATATCTATTCTCAGTGCCCATTTGTGTAGTTTTTGGCTCTGGTAAGGTTGATATTTAGCAAATGTAACACACTTTATCTTGAAATAAGACCTCTTTTTCCTCTTTGTATATTTTGAAGAGGATCTACTTGCATTTTTAAGTGGTAAATAACCCTTTTATTTAGGTTCAGGATTATTGATTGGGTAAGGTGAGGACTCCTTCCTCTATTGCGCTAATGTGTTGCAGTCCCACAGTCTCACAAGGCCACTTTTGGTTTTGTTCAAGTCAATTGTTGCTATAGAAACTCTTTGGCACTGACAGGTTATTATACCACCACTGAGTTTTTAGGTGTTCACAAGCTTTTTGGCTACCTAGTATCTCCTAATGGTCCAATCATTTCCTCCTACTTGATCCACTGACCTAGATTTTAAAAACAGCTCAATGCCACCAATGAGCATTTCATTATGCGATCAATTTAAAATGTGCTGTTATTCATAATTATCAACATCTGCTATTACACTTTGACTGGTCAAGAAGGCACCCTGTGTTTCAGCCCAGCTGAGCGCCTGACAGAATATAGTTAAATGAGTAAATTAGTGAACACTATATTGAGAAGACCTATTCAACAGAGCCCAGTCAACACACATAATCCTAAGGAAAAATAAATCATTATTTTAAGCCAAGAAAAGACAACTCCCCACAGGAAGAAAAGACAAAACAAAACAAAACAAAACAAAACAAAACAAAACAAAACAAAACAAAACAAAACAAGATGACATCTTGTTACCTGATCACTATTCTATCAACTAACTAGCAAAACTACTGGGCTGTATAACAGTTTATGGACTTAGTTTTGCTCTTAGAGTTGATTTTAGTAGTGACTTTTATTTTGACCACTAATGAATGCTTCACAATTATATTTTGAGTCAAAGTATTTCACACCCACTGTCTTAGTTAGGCTGCTATAACAAAAATACAATAGACTGGGTGGCTAAAAGCAAACATTTATATCTCATGGTTCTGGAGGCTCAGAAATCCAAGATCAAGGCACCAGCAGATCTGGTGTCTAGGGAGGGTTCACTTTATGGCATGTAGATAGCCACCTTCTCGAAGAGTCCTCACAAGGCCAAGAAAGAGAACATATTTTTGTGCCTTTTCTTATAAGGGCACTAATTCTATGCCCTTATAAGAGACATTACAGTCAGGGCTCTGCCTTCATGACTTAATTATCTTCCAAAGACCCCCCCCTCCAACTATAATATTGGGAATTGGGTCTTCAACATATGAATTTGATAGGGGTGGGGAATGCAAAGATTCAGTCCATAGCACCTACCAACACCAAATCACTAAAAAGAGGGACTCAAGAAAGTTTTTAAGGATATTGGTATTGATTCTGCACCTGTTGTGGCTGAGGTAGTGAATTGTGGATAAGAAGTGATAATATAATATCATTTATACCCACAATAAGAAAATGCTTATTATATGTTTAAATAAATTAAGAGATTTTGTTTTATATTGTTTTTGTTTTTGTTTCTTTCAAATTATTCTTTCTGATGGGATGAGGTGAAGTCGTTTTTCTTTGTTCATTAAGAGAAGTTAGAAATTTTAGTGATGAAATTGCAAAGTTGCATGCCAAAGGGCATGAGTAGTAGGAAGGTAGATAGATAGAGCCAGTAAACTTACCAAAAGTTCATGGTGTAGATATATATTTTTTTTCTACTTTATGGTTATCTTCTCTGGAACAAAGCGTTCTTTTATTTGTGTTCATGTGAAAAATAAAAGTTATTATGATAGAGAGAATTTCTTCTGGATTACCATCAAAACAAAACTCAGGTACTTGGTGGATTATATATCACACACAAATTAAGTGATTAATAAAGTATAGCATTAGAGACATTACATTGAATTATTTATTTAATAAGTTATACATACATTTAATTTTCAACTACAAATATAATGCATTGGACTTAAGTTGTTTCCCAGACCAGCCTAGCAACACCACTAAGGCATGAATAAAACAGGGAAGCTCCTCTGTGAATACCTTTAGGGTGGAATTTAATTAGGTTCATTCAAACAAGTATCATTAAATTAAAATGGGTTGTTAAAAGTCTCATGATCCAAAAAACATTTTACAGGCCCATATTGATATAGAAGTAATTTTTCTTTGATTGAAATTTTAATAAGAAATCCAATTAGTATACTTTTTTTCTTCTTCAAAATTTATTACCAAATCATGATTAAAGTGTTGTCTCTCCATTTGTACGGCTGGTTCAATCCCCCTCCCCCTCCTTTTTGCCTACTCTCTTTTCAGGTAGAGCACACTGTGTTAATTTTGTGAAACTGAATTTCAGTATGACACACACTGTAACTCTGAATTTATATTGCATCTGTTATTTCTATTTTGCCTCTAGACTTCACTGTGATTCCAAGCAACACAATATGTTACCGTTTAATTTTATAATATGCCATTTGCACCGTTTTTTTTCTTTATTTTGCAACAGCTATATTAATGGAACTGCTAGAATAAGTATTTTCAAGACAGGCAAAAAGAAAAAATGATGCTACCAATGAGAATTTAATTCTTCAATTATTTTACAATTGCTCGTTGAGTTTGTGCTTAGATGGAAATGATGGAGAGTGTGGAGAGAAACACCACTTATAGTCATGACTTAATGAACTCTCCTGAAATTAGGCAAATGCTCATTTTTATGTTAAATATGGGCTCGTGCCATTTCTTTCTGAGACTGACATTTCTGTGTGTGAAGATTTGGCTTAATGAAATTAGGTCTATGTCTACATTTCAAACTTGGCAATATATGCTTTGAACATTTTTCTTTTCTGGAAAAAATAAAATATAAATAATAGACAGGATTTGGGTGTTACTAGGTATCATTGCAACTTTTGAGCAGTTAACTTTTGGGGTTTACTAGTTTACTGGTTTCCAAGCTTTGCTCCTTAGAACATGTTTTAATTATTTTCCCTCTGCAGACTTATACTGTAAAATATTTTATATTATTCGTTCAAAATTTTTCAAATCTATATATCCCTGCAAATCAGATTTTTCTCATCAGAATGAGACAACCAGTGGTTCTTATCATAAGAAAAGAAGCTGGATAATTTTTTTTCTTCAGTCTGTGTAGCTCTCAGTGAGAGGTGGGGAGTGGTTAGTAAAGAAATGGTAAATATCTTTAGGATATTTTCCGTAAAGCACTGAAAATATTATCAGGGTGACTAGATATTTGGGCTCTTTAAACTTGACCACTTCTAAGGTCCTATACAGGCATCTATGAAAATGAACTTTGATATCCAAAATTAGTCCCAGGTCTTAAGAAGGATATAATTGTGTTACAATACGTGGTCTCTGGCAGGTGAACATATAATTTTTGTCTGTATTTTATTTGTTCACTCAACACAAGTACTTTATAAGCATCTGGCATGCAACAAGCCTTATGCTACCCTCTATGAGAAAAACACACAGTCGCTGTTCTAAAAGATTTTATGTTTAATGATGGACACAGATGCACAATCATAATACATTGTGATGAGTGCTATTACAGGAACAGTAATACTAAAAATAAAAGGAACACCTACCTAATAGTGGCAACCAACCCAGAGTTGAGGAATCCAGGAGGGCTTCCTGAGAGAAGTAATTTCTCAACTAAAAACTGCAGGCCATACAGGACTTTGTCAAAGAGCACAGATATATGTGAGGGAGGTGAAAAGGGAGACCATTTTCAGAAAATTGAAACAAGAGCTATTTCAAGAAAAATGCAGTTTTTTTTCCGTGGGCTGTAATGAATTTAAGTACATAAAGTGCGAGAGATAAGACTAGAGTTATAAGTTAGAACTGAACCACGAAAGGCCTCACCTTATTGTGAAAGCAATCATGCAGAAGGTTTAGCAGGGGTGTCTCTTGATTCCCTTTGTGAATTTGAAAGCTTACGCAGCCCGAAGGAGGGTAGATTCAATGAGATAGGCTAGAGGCAGGGAAACAAGCCAGGGCCTATTGCAGAAACATCAGCAAGAGAATCAGTGTTTGAAATAAAGTAAGGACGGTTTGGGGATGGAAAGAAGTATACAAATGTAACATATATTTAGGTATCGAAGATAGATTTAAGATGAGAGAAAAGAGTGATGAAGCATCCAATGTTATAGGACCTCAGAAAGAACCTGGATTGTCGAAAAATATTGGAGCCTACACCAGGGAAGTAATTTTGCCCTTGGTCCCTCAGGTCACCGGTTGGTTTCAGGATACAAAGACAGAAGAACTAGGGGCTCATTCAGATATGGTGGGTTCTTATTTACCTGTGTCTTTCTATGGCAGCCACGCCAGGCAGCATGAGGGACCTTCAAGACTGAAGAATTAGACGGCTTGGTTTAAAATCTGGTTCTGCTACTTATTACCTTAGACCAGGAACTTAAGTACTTCAATAAGTAAGGATTAGCCTCCTCATAGTGCTAGGAAAAGAACATCCAGCACACTATGAGGGAAAGTGTTAAAGCATTTAGCACAGGCCCTGGAGCTGCCCTAGACATTTCATCACTATGTATATTTACACTGTGCTAAGACCTGGCCTTGAGAGAATTTGTCGACAATGTGTATACAGATGGATCAATGTAAGTTTATTATCACTTTTGACATAATTCCCAAGACATCCCCTGCAATAAAGAGTCATCTTCTTTACCTACAGCTGTATACATAAATTTCACACACATCAGTCATTACTTCAAGTTTCTTCTGTAAGCAATGAAGAAATGATAATAAATTACACTGATTTTTGTTTTTGCTATCTGACTTACATTTTGCTTATCTGAGTAAGTATGTATAAAGAAGATAGATTTTAGAAAAAATATATTGTATAATGATTATGATGTTTAAATATCCCTGTAGATCCAGCAAAATAAAATGCAAGTATATTAAGATTTATTGAGCATCTACTATGTGCCAAACATCTTGCTGGTTGTTATACATGTATTACTTATAATATATGTAAAGATATAGGAGACAGGAATTGTTATCAGAACAGCTATCAGGGTTCAAAGATATTAAATAAATTGCCCAAACATATACAGTTAAAACAATGATGGAATTAGGAGAAGATAAACTTATCTAGCCTGTCATACCTTTAGCTAAAGTTTAGGTTCCAATTAAAATAAATGGTAAATATTATAATAATAAAATTTTTAACTTCCATACAGTACAGTAATTATTGACATTAATTATTTTTGAAATAATAAGTAAGTAGAATCAATGGTTCAGAGCTAACTTAATTGCTGCAATACAGCTTAAGTCTGCATAATAAGACAACATTTTTACAAACATTTGAAAAATAAATTATGAAAAAGTATCATGTTTCTTTTATGAGTGCCCCAATCTAAAATGTAACTTATCTATATTTTTAAAATATTGCAGAAGAATAATTTCTAGGTTATTTAAAGTTGTCAAAAAAATCAGTCAGGATAAGGTTAATTTTATATTACTTTCCATGTAGAAGATTGGGCACATTTATAAAAAGTAATTAAATTTCATTTTTAGATATTTACATAATTTATTTTACTGATAAAGAAACTGGGGACCTTCTATCAAAATCAGTGCTAACTGTTCTGCAAATTTTCAAATAAAGTATGCCAGAGTTCTAGTCATATGTCATTTGTACTTTGAGAGGTGTTTAGACTTTGTTTTTTTGCTAATAAATGATATATATTTCCTGAGTATGGAAGAAATATTTGTGGATAATGCTTGGTTACTAACTAAGTCTTGGAATGTTCCTTCTGGCCTGCCATTAGACCTTTGTCTCTTCATCAGCAGGCTGTCCCGAGAAGGTGCTATCTGTGCCACCTGCCCTTGGGGAATATTATGCTTGTTGGTTTGATTTAAAAAGCTTGAGGATCATTTAAACAGCTAAGCTAAATACTTTCATATAAAGGATCCAATGACATGAGAGAAGTTACTCTAGTGGCTTTAGCATAAGATATGTGAGGGAGGAAAAATAATTTGTTTTCTTACCTTTTAAAATTTCTGGCTGGATTAATAATCAGATTAACGTGAGAGAGAAATGACCAAATGTCTGATGCATGTACGTACTGGGGTTCCTTAAGAATATGAGACGTGGGGACAGTTAAGGCTTATATGCCATCCTGAGCAGAGGAGAAGGAGTGGTGGTGCGCCTCATTTTTGTAGAAGAGTAATTGCCAAAAGAAGCTGCCAAGCACTGCATTTTATTTATTTATTTATTCTTTTAGGAGAGACTTTACGAACATATGAAAAAACAATCCTTCAGCATTGCTTCTGAAAGGCGTAGCTGAGCGTGAATGCCAGTAACTATTATTTTATCAGTCTTAGGTGACATTCAGTAGCAGTTCTACATTATAATAGCTTTTAACTAATGAATTAATAAAATATAAAAAGGAGTCATTTAGGCGCTTTATATCTGTTTATAGGCACTGCTATAACTGGTATTGATTCAAAATATGTTTCTTCTATGA
This sequence comes from Miniopterus natalensis, assembly GCF_054644295.1. Classification (NCBI taxonomy): domain Eukaryota; kingdom Metazoa; phylum Chordata; class Mammalia; order Chiroptera; family Miniopteridae; genus Miniopterus; species Miniopterus natalensis. The sequence continues at coordinate 32,163,192 of NC_142094.1, forward strand.
TTTAAAATTACTCTTACTCCTATAAATATGTTTTTCAGTGAATGCTAATTACATTTGATTAGAAGTGTGTATGAAACTGTTTTAACAACCTCTTTTGGATTTCTCAAGTGCACTTAAACTCATTTTTTGAAAATTCGCATCATTTTTCAATATCCCCGCCCCTAAAAGAAAGGAATTTTCCTCGTTTCCTTATTTTATTGTCACCACCATCCACCTACATCTTCAAGTCAAATCGAGGAAAAGCACTCCTGATGCCCCCCGTCGCCTCCTCTGCCGCATTAGACGCATTAGGACGCCTTGTGTTACATCTCCTCTGTGCTTCTCGATGCTTCTTTCTTTCTATCTGCCACAACCAGGAGTCACGCACCATGTTTTGACCCAAGAGTAGAGCAGACATGTAGCAGGTGTTTGGTAAAAGTTTATTAAACAAATGAGTGGATGAAATCTAGTCAGAAAGTCACAATTTTCTGACAGTTTAGTATGGAATCCAGAATGCCTTCCTAGGCTTCCTCATACTCCATTTTTAGTCCTCGGTTTTTTTAATTCAGCTGATGCCTCCTTCAAAAGTGACATTAGATTGCAGTATCCCACCTGTGCTATTCTACAAACCATCTGTGGAAAAGGAACAGTACTTGAATGTTTTTATTTTGAAAGACTTCAATGCAAGCTTATAATATACATGTAAAATGAAGATAATTAAACCAAGTGGCCAACAAAAGGTCATAAAATGCCCCAAAATATTAACAGCAAGATCTGTCATGAATAAAAGATATTGCGGATTTTAGTCAAGGGCAGTACAAAAATCAGGGTGAAGAGACCCTAAATCTGCTTCTAAACATCTTGTATGACATTATAGATCTTCAGTTTCTTCATCTAGAGATTGGCAAAGATTTTGTGTGAAATCCCTCCAACACTAGAATTCCGTGACTCCTTATAACAGAATCATTCTCTCATGGGAATAATGTTTGTTATATTTCTCTCCTCTATTTCTATCCAGTTCCTCACTCCTCATTCCTGGTAATAATCTTCACGAAACACTGACTACGTACCAGTCTCAGTTCTAAGGTCTTTACACATATGAAGTTGTTTATTCCTCACAAAAACCTAAGAAATATGTGCTACTATGAGTATATCATTGACTAAAGTAAGACACTAAAAGGTTAAGAAACTTGCCCAAGGTCAGCATGCCTAGTACGTGGCCTTGAGATTCAAAAGCAAGGGTCTTGGCTCAGGAACTGACTGTCCTAATGACTAGGCGCCACTCCCTGCTGAGTCCAGAAACTGAGGTATGTCTTACAAGGCGTCAGAAGGAGGCAGATAGGCAGACGCCTGACATCATAGAGGAAGTTCTGCAAGTAAATTAATAATGAAAACATGAGAGAATCTGTGATTATAGATGTTTATTAAAAATATTAAAAGGTAACAAGAAGAGAACTTTCTCTCTGCAAGTGTCACAGAGTGTGCTGTGAAAGAGATGGCATTTGAACCATCCAGCTGTAAAATCCAAGTTAGAGACAGCCGGCAGGGGAAAGTCCTGAGAAGGCAAGGAGCAGTGGGTGAGTGCGAAATGTTATGTTTTGAGGTTGAGTGAATAGTACGAGAAGAAGAAAACTTGTGTTAGATTAGAGTGTGAGAGGCTTTATATAGAGGTGTTGCCAAAAGTAGGCTTATAGTTGTACAAAATAAATGATACAATAATTAATAAGTAATAATACAAGAATAAACTGTTTTATGTACTCGCAACTATAAATCTCCTTTTCCCATCCCTGTATATCAGGCCAGATATTTAATCTTAATGCCAAAGGTAATGTGGAATTATTAAAATTTTCTAAGCACTACAACTCACACATTTGGAATTTTTGAAGAAGGTAATTTTTATGGTAGTGTAGAAGAAAGCAATTGTTTATGGACTAAGGGCTGCTGTTGGACCTGCCTTCATATCCAACAATGACAGGTAAGAAACACATGGAAAGAGTCTGTAGAGTAAACAATAAAATTTGGTTGTCCAAAAGTAAATGAGAACAGAATCTACAGCTCTAGTAAGAGACAAGCATTTGAGAAGACACATCGTTTAAATAATAAGGGTCCATAACACACGCATCAGAAGCACACATACTATTGTTAAACTGAAGTCTCACTTGGCAGGAGTGATTCCAGCATGCCTTCATGAAAGCATGTGAATCTCATTGCTATTCAATGGCCACTGACATATGGTAACAGCATTCAGTGTACCGTCCAACTACTTGCCCTGAGACAGGAATATTGCACTATGCTTTTGCATTAAACAAGGCTGAATGAATACAAAGACTAGATGCATAGGTTTCATACACTTTATAAAGTGTTTGGGAACTTTTATATTACATTTTCCCCTGTAGCATACATTTTTGTGTTTATAATTATCATTTTGATACTATTTCATTTTATGTGCTTACAACTATGATTTATCATTACATTTTAAGTACATTTTTAAAATGTTTGGCAATTTTCAATGTGGTTGTATAATTTTTATGCCTAGAATTTTTCCTAGAAACACATTGTAAATTAGTTTTTATTTACCAGAAGGAAAAAATAAACATTTAAATAAATGAGTTTCTCTAACCATGAACTAAGGGGGCAAGAGCAGGTGGTCCACACACTGGGGAATATCTGATAATATTCCAACGTGGGGCAGGAAATTCCGAAATGGCGCGATATAAGAATGGATTATAAAGGCTAATGAGAGGTTGGTGGTTCAACAGAAGTTCATCTCCTTTTGAAAAGAAAATACAGAAAATTTAGCTGAAGAATAAATTATTGAGGGAGAACAGAAAAGAGAGGACCACGTAAGTCCTTGTCTGTTACCCATTTCATTGCGTTCTGTGTCGCAGCCTCCCTAATATCACTCAATGTTTGTTTGTTACTGTTTGTCAGTCAAGCAGTGCATACATATGTGAAGAAGGCTAACTTGATAGCTCATTTTATTGTCACGCTGACAGTCGAAGCTGAGATCAGTCATCTGCAATATATAATTTTGTACCATGTACAATATTATGGTCTGAATTAGTTTCTGAATTCATGGTTTATATGTTTTTGCAAGGCTTATTTATACTTCATTATTCTTACCTTGAATTGCATCCCTAAGAAGTAACAGCTAAAAAATATATGAACAAAAATTGTCAATATATTTTAAAAATTTTAGAACTAATGTAATATAGTCCAAACATCCTTGCAAGGTGTTGCTTGGAAGAGTTATAAGACAAATGAAAATAAGTGTATTGCAATAGCTCTCTTTGCACTTAGAATTGTGTTTGTTTGGTTTCTTTTTAGTAAGCAAGATAATTTTATTTCAACATAAATATGCAGTCTTTTTACCTAGAGATGATAGGCTAAAAATAAAACATCACCTTGAGCTATATATGTGCATGTATGTATATGCATGTAAATACTTTGACAAAATACCTCAGAGGAACAATCTATACAAATATTTCTTAAACCTAGGTTGAATTAAATTCTAAATATATTATGTTAAATGTGATTCCTTACCTTTATTAAATTTTTTTAAATGCTAATATGTGGTATTTTCTCTTCTACAATTTATACTTTAGAAATTGGGAATTCTAATTTCTAAATACAAAATTTATTCATTATACACAGACAAAAGTACCTGTTAAAAAGAAAAGCCAAGATTTTAATAATGTTGAGTACAGAGATAAACAATAACTATATTAAGTTTGACAACAAAAATCCTACATTTTATATCAATGTAATAGTATAAGTTCAAACAAGAAATATCCCATAATATTATTTAAATGCTATATATTTGGTTGTATGCTATTTTTGAAAAGGTTTTTATTTAATTGCCCATTTATAATCTATAAATGAAAAACAATATCATTATTTACATAATAAAGAATTAGTATTATCCTGTTTGATCATTGTGTTTCACCTTATTAATTGGGATTCCATTTGAAAAATTTTAATAATTTAGTTTTTATATATTTACATTTATAAAAATGTTAAATATATTTATATTTACATAAATGTTCACATTTTTATAAGTATATGCAATCTTAAGACAATAGCTTGTAAAGAACAATGCCATCTATATGACTTCTCTAGGGCTGCTATAAGAAATTACCTCAAAATTGGTGGCTTAAAACAACAGAAATTTCTTCTCTCATAGTTCTGCAGGCTAGAAGTGTTGGCTGGGCCATGCCCTCTCAGGGCTCTAGGAGAGGAAACTTCCTTGCCTCTCCTGAGCTCCTGGTAGCTCCTTAAAATCCTTGGTATTGCTTGACTTGTAGCTGCATCACCCCACTCTGCCTCTATCTTCACAAGCCCCTCTTCCCTCATGTGCCTTTGTGTCTCTGTGTCTGAATTTCTCTCTCTTTTATAAAGACAGGAGTTACTGGAATCAGGGCCCACTCTGTTTCCAAGTAAGGTCACATGTGAAGTTCTGAATGGATATGAATTTGACGGGTGGGGGATGGCACCATTTAACCTGGTGCCCCATCTAAATGTGTACATGTCATTATTTAATCATGACTCAAAAAAATCTAGCCCTAGAGGCCAATCTAGCCTCATTCCTTATTTTCTACATTGAGTTCCAAGAAAAGAATTGACCCCTGAAAGATTCTAGCCATTTCTTACCTTCAGTGCTTCTATTAACAATAGCTCTTTGGAGAACTTCAGGAAAATCTATTTAGCTGTTTGAAGGATTCCTGTGCATCAACCCTAGAGTAGAAGATAAAAGGCAAGGAGAAATATAGGAAGTAAAAAAATTGGGAGAACCAAGTATTCCTGGGAATTTATTGATCAAGTGGTCTTAGGAGTACATATAAGTTCTTTAAAATATTGCTGGTTAATTCATTTCTGATAATAAAATATAAGTTACAGTCTGTCAGTCATCATAAAAAAAAAAAAAAAAAAAATGGAGAAAGCCCAATGTTTAGGTGGTAGAATTTGTTGAATCTGGCAAGACTAAGGTAAATGTGAAGTTCTGCATATAAATTAAAAATGTTGATTCAAGTATGGGATGAAAGAGAATTATTTTGCAAGAGCATATGTAAAAGTTACTTAGGTGTGTTCTTCAGCTGAAAGATAAGAGTCAATAGTGTATGTACATGTGAGTTTTCTTACACGCACAAAAATGTTTTAGCTATTTTAGTGCAAGAAGAGTGTTAAACTTGAGTTTGTCTCTCTGTGAAGTCAATATGTGCTTAAAAACCAGGTGCCAAATTTGAACTGTTAGATATTCAGGGAGGGAAAAGATATATATGTGTTCTGTATTATGATGGACATTAGTAAAATGATTTATACACAATTTAGAGCTCTCAACATTAAGAAATTTAACAATCACTTGAAGAAAAGGAAGGCATCTAGCCTGGACAGAACATTTTTTTTAAATTAAATTTATTGGGGTGAATTGCTTAATAAAATTATGTAGGTTTCAAGTGTACAATTCTACGATACATCACCACCCAAAGTCAAATCTTCTGTCACCATATATTTGACCCCCTTTACCCTTTACTACACACACACACACCCTCCTTCTCTCTGGCAACCACCATACTGTGGTCCGTGTCTTTGAGCTTTTGTTTTAGTTTTTTGTTTGTTTGTTCATTTGTTGCTTTCAGTTTTATATACCACATATGAATAAAATTATATGGTTTTTGACTTTTTCTGTCTGACTTACTTTGCTAAGTATAGGAAAGTTCTTACAGGAGCATTTGATAATTATTCTTAAATATCAGAGTGTCAGGAATTACATTGATTTGTCTATGAATAAGTTGCAGAATCAGTTTTCAACTAGTTGTAATGTGAGGGGGAACATTCCTTTTGGAATTGCTCCAAAGCCTGGTTGAGAGTTTGAAGCAAAACAAATGTAAAGGTCACACTAAGAGATATATTTGTATTTGTACTATATAACTTTAGAGTAGGGCTAACTTTATATTTTCTAATAATTCTTTTTGGCCATTAAGCATTGATGAGGATAGGTTAAAAATCTACAGGTGGAAGAGCTATTAAAACTTATTTTGAACATCTCTACTCATCCCATCAGTTCTTTAAAGGTCAAGTATAGTTACCTTGTACCTGACCTATCGAGGAAAGTGGCAAAATAATTTCAGACTTAACTTTCCAAAACACAGATGTTAATTGTATAAATAAAACTATTTCCAAATCATGTGACCAGAAAACATAAAAGAGAAGCATCTGTTGTTCAGATTTATCCAAGCTGTACCTTATTCTCTATTCTGTATTTATAAACCACAGAAGATAATGCACGCTAGTTGTTGAAGTCTATAGACTTTCATGCATTATTTATAAAGTCAGTAACAATTTCAAGTATTTACATAATAATTGATGTTAGCAGTAAGAGTCTGAGGTTATAAACAGTTCCCAAGTGCCATTAAATGCCGATAGTGGAGATAAATAGAAAAAGGCTATTTTATCATAGCTGATTTAATGCTGTGTTTTATATATGCATACATATTTCTACAGAGTCAGCAGGATCTTGGCAATGGAAAAAGATAAATAGGAACAAATTTTACACCATTAAAAATAACATTTAAATTATATTTGTGTATGTGAGCATTGTGCAGAAAATGAATATAAATATTCTAGGTTTTGAGGTTTTAAGTGAATTTAGATATCTTTTGAATAATTTAAGTTTCTTGACAAGATTTTCATTCAAGGAAAACTTAACATTGGATTGCTCATCTTTTTTTCATTAGTTAGTAAATCTAATTGACAATTTAGGAATAGACCCTGTAGCAAACCTGTGTTGCTATTATTTGATTGTATTGTATTGAACAGGCCCAAGAGACATTTTGTTTACAGATAATTAAAATAAAACATGATTAAATATATGGATGATTTAAGTTTATTTTGTTTTCCTTTGAATGTGAAGAAGATGGAAATAAATATAGACTCCATAGGATTTCTTCTTTATTGAAGATTGTAAGATCCCTTTGTTAAAAATATCTCTGTAGATCTGAGCAAAGTTATTCTTTGTTAACTTTATTCATAACTTCATAAGTTGATTATGTTTACTTATAAGTGTCTTTAATAGCTAGTTGTCTAAATGATTAACTTTAGAAGATAGCTCATATAGGTTAAAAACAAAACAAAACAAAAAAACAAAAATCAATTTTAAAATAACACTCTTATTCCTAGCTGGCCCTGTCATCAACACATTACCTGACATGAAGCCATGGAACTATTTTCAGTAGAGAAAGGAACAGTCTTCTTCCACTTCAAACTTGCTTCCAACAATGGGAAAGCTTGTCCCTAGAGGTTTTCTTCTCTTTCTTCATTGAGCTCTTTGCATCTTGTTATCTCCAGTACCTTTTCAAGTTTTGAAAAGATCTAGACTTTTCAAGACTCTCAACCCCAAGGGAGTAGCTTGCAGTCTTCCTTAAGTCAGCAACAGGAGATCGAATCAGTGATGCACTTTCGTAGATTCTGCATATTTGCCAAGACAAAGCCAAAAAAACCTTTGTAGTACAATAAGAAAATATTCCTGGAGGTTTCTTTGTGTGTCTGTGTTTACATGCCTGAGTGTTTTGTTAATTTCATTTGCTAGATGCTGGCACCTCTCCCTTCCCCCCATGGCTAGAAATTTATGGATGTCAAGATGAATGACTCAAAGGAAATAGTAGATATGAAATAAATGTTACTCACATTCTATTACATAACAAACAGCAAAAAGATTCTTCAGTGCAAAGGGCTCAAGTTGAATGAGAAGTGAAACATAAAAGAGTGTGTGGTTCTGGTATTTAATGTAGTTAAGGGTAGGCCAGAGTAGGTCCCTGTCTCTCTCCCCTCCCACACAGTGGGTTGGGGGTTTGTGCAGTTTTAGCTTCCCTATCATGGTCAAGGGAGAGAGATCCTGAGGGGTTTTTTTAAATTAAATTTATTGGGGTAACATTGGTTAACAAGATTGTATAGGTTTCAAGTGCAGATTTCTATGATACTTGATCTGTATATTACATTGTGCGCTCACCACCCAAAGTCAGATCATATGCTGTCGCTACAACAAACAAAAAACAATCCAACACCCAATTAATAAATGGGCAGAGGACCTGAACAGACAGTTCTCCCAAGAAGACATACAAATGGCCAACAGATATATAGAGAGATGCTCAACTTCATGAGCTCTTAGGGAAATGCAAATCAAAACTACAATAGGAAAGAACATAAGGTTAGATAAAATCATCCTGGAAGTTACATGAACACCAGATGCATGGATTTTAAGATTTGGTGCAGGAGAAGTGTAGGGAAGTAATTGAGAACAAGATCCTATAAAAGTAAGACGTATACAGACATGAAGTAATATTTAATAGTTTAACTTCACAGAAAAAAATTAGGTATTCATTAGTGAATATGCTTATAAGGCAAACCAGAGGATGAAAAGACTCATTAGCTTTACTTAACTTTAATAATTATGATACACTGGATTGTGAATGAGATTTTTTTTTTAATCCTCACTGAAGGATATGTTTTTGTAGTTTTCTGTGTTTTTTTTTTTAATTAATTAATTTATTTTTATTTTTTTTACTTTTTAAATTTATCTTTATTGTTGAGAGTATACCATTCCCCCCCCAATTGATCCCCTCCACTTCCCTCCCACCCCCTTCCCAGGCCTTCACCCCGTTATTAACTGTGTCCATGGGTTATACATATAACTTATTTGGTTAATCTCTTCCCATCCTCCACCCCCCTTCCCTCTTTCCCCTGAAAAATGATTGTCTGTTACATGTGTCAATGTCTCTGGATCTATTTAGTTCATCAGATTCTTTTGTTCATTAGCTTCTTGTTAAAGAAGACCCTTCAACATTTCCTGTAGTGCTGGTTTGGTGGTGATGAACTCCTTTAGCTTTTCCTTGTCTGAGATGCTCTTTATTTGACCTTCAATTCTAAATGATAGCTTTGCTGGGTAGAGCAATCTTGGTTGTAGTTCCATGTTTTTCATCACTTTGAATATTTCTTGCCGCTCACTTCTGGCCTGCAAAGTTTCTGTTGAGAAATCAGCTGACAGTTGTATGTGTGCTCCCTTGTAGGTGACTAATTGCTTTTCTCTTGCTGCTTTTAAGATTCTCTCTTTGTCTTTAACCTTTAGCATTTTAATTATGATGTGTCTTGCTGTGGGCCTCTTTGGGTTCCTCTCCTTTGGAACCCTCTGTGCTTCCTGGATGTGTAAGTCTATTTCTTTCTCCAGGCAGGGGAAGTTTTCTGTAATTATTTTTTCAAATAGGTTTTCAATTTCTTGCTCTCTTTCCTCTCCTTCTGGCATCCCAATAATACAAATGTTGGGCCTCTTGAAGTTGTCCCAGAGGCTCCTTATACTCTCTTCATATTTCAGGATTCTTTTTTCTTTTTGCTCTTTTGGTTGGGTGTTTTTTGCTTCCTCATGTTGCAAATTGCTGATTTCATTCTCAGTGTCCTCTACTGTACTGTTGATTCCCTGTGAATTATTCTTCATTTCAGTTCGTGAAGCCTTCATTTCAAATTGGTACTTTATTATGTTATCGATTTTCTCAGTTATTTCGCTAATCGTCTGCTTAAACATCCTTATAACCATTATTCTGAACTCTGTATCTGTTAGCTTGCTTGGATCTATTTCATTTAGTTCCTCTTCTAGAGATTTCTTCTGTTTTTTTGTGGGGTTTTTTTCGTGTGTTTTTTTCCTTTGTGACATGTTTCTTTGCCTCCGCATTTTGGCTGCTTTCAGGTGTTTGTTTCTATGTAGTAGGTAGAGCTGCTATGTCTCCTGGAATTGGTAGAGTGGCTTTGTGTAGTAGATGTCCTGTAGGGACCAGCGGCTCAGCCTCCCCAGTCACCTGAGCTGGGCCTTCTAGGTGCTCCCCTGTGTGGGCTGTGGGCACTGTCCTTGGTTGCTGTTGGTGTCCCTGGGAGGAATTGACCCCCAGGCCAATCAGCTGTGAGGACCAGCTGCAACTACAGCCAGAGAGCTGCTGTGCTGGAGACACCCCTATGGAGCAGGATTTACTTCAGTGGGGCTTTGGTGTTCACCAAGTGCACCCCTTGAGTGTCACTCGTGGCTGTGGTAGGGTTGTAATCCAGCGTGGTCGAGTCTGACCACCAGGTGCACTGTCTCTGGGGCCTCCCGGGAGGTGCAAAGTCAGCCTGTGCCAGTGCCTTGCCCAGGGCCACCCAGCATGAGCTACACAGCAAACCGTAGTTGGCTGCTACTTGTGCTGGGCTTGGTGTTGCCCAGGGGAGGCCAAGCTATGAGCCAATGCAGCTGCCGCTAGTGCCAGGCCTCGGGCCGCTTATCAAGCCGTATGGGGCCCGCTGCTGCTTGTTTGAGAGATTTTAGGAAAGTCCTAAGCATGAGGCTCGAGAGGCCACTTGCACAGAAAAGCCCCTGGAAATGGCCTGGATGAGCTGCAGGTGGGGAGGGGCGGGGCCTCCAGGAATCACGGGGCGGGGCCAAAGGTGAGAGTCAGCTGCTGGCGACTCAAACATGGCGCCTGCCCGCCGGCTGGGTGCGGGGAGGACTCGCCACAGGAGCCTTGGCCTCCGCCAGCCCTTCTGCCTGGGAGGAAGCCGCCCTCCGCCTCTCGCCCCGACTTCAGGCAGGTTAGTTCCTCCCCGAGTGTCCCGGGTCCTTTCAGGCTGCTGCCCGGCGCTGGGCTCAGAGGGAGCGTCCGAGTGAGTCCGCGCCGGGCCCTTTGGAGGAGCTGCTGGGGCTCCCGCAGCCTCCGCGACCCTCAGGGACAGTCCCCGCTGGTTTCACAGCCCGGAGCTGTGGGGACGTCTCTTCCCGGCCTGGAGCCCTGGGCTGGGGGCCTGCTGTGGGGCTGGGACCCCTTGTTCCTCTGGGAAACCTCCACCACCGAGATTCCCTTCTGGGTTTCAACCAGGGCACCAGGTTTGGCCCGCAGCACGTCTTTGTGATTCAGCCCCGATCCACCCGAATCTCCGCCCCTCCTCCCGGTCTCAGTGCTTCTTCAGGTCCCTGGTTGTGGGACTTCTGTTCATCCAGATTTCTGGAGGCTCCGAGTGATGGTGGTTCTGTATTTTAGTTGAAATTTTGATGCGGTTGCGGGAGGCAGTGGGTGCAGCTGTTACCTACGCCGCCATCTTGTTGTTCCTCTGTTTTTGTTTTTGTTTTAACTTTTAGAGAGAGAGAGGACATATTGATATCGATGTGAGAGAGAAACATCAATTGGTTGCCTCCCCTATGTGACCCAACCAGGAATTGAACCCACGACCTTTCGGTGTAGAGGCTACTCTGACCAACTGAACACACCTGGCCAGCGTGTGAATGAGATGTTTTGATAGCAGAATTAATAATGATATTTTTCTAAGAGCAATCTAGCCTAAAATATATCATCCACCACTCTCTCTTATATTCCTTTTAAAATCCTAAATTATATACAGTCTCAAGCTTATAAATAAAATCTTATGATTTGGGAATTCAGCAGCATGTTAGTTCTATCAGGCTCGTGATGAGATTGCCTGCTTTTAACCTAAACTAAAATTTACCCCTATCTCCTACAAAGAGAAATTGCTTATATTTATTTCTTGCATGGTTTAGTATATGAATAAAAGGTGAGAGCAAACATGAGATCAAAGGAGGGTAATTTTTTACTTGGATTCTCATTGCCTGTATGAAATTAGAAAAACAAAGAAAAGAAAACCAAAACAAAAAACACAAAAACAAAACAACTGACAAGTGAAAGTCCAAGGTCCTGGACTTGGAGAGGATGAACACTGCACTGTGAATCCTCACGAGATATGAAAGGATGGAACTCAGGGCACAGAGGAGACAATTGACAGTTGAGAAAAGAAGAAACATCTCCATGGAAACAGCAGAAAATGATTCTTTCCTTGACCTACAGACAAAGAAAGCTATATACATTTTGGCAGATTAAATATGGATTTCTGTGGCTATGTGTAGACTAATGCAATATGGGAAACTACACTTCTCTCATGTAGTAGAACATGGAAGACTTTTCTGATATATATATATGCCAAGATCTAAAATTACTGCCTAAGTTTCAGAAAATAAATAGAATGGTCCTTTTACATGCCAGCCACTATGCTTAAACCAGGACCCTCATGTCATCACTGACACATAGTGAGCTCATGGTCATCTCAAATAAATAAAAATCAATAGATGTTGAAGGAAAGAGTGGACCCACTACTTAGATAAATGGCTAAGCATTTAACAACTGACAAGCTTCTATGCCTACTTTAGAGTCCCTTTTGTCTTCGAGAGACAGAGTTAGGTCAGTCTGTTAAGTGCTTCCCAAAATGGAAAATGTAAGAAATTAAAATAATTGGATTTCAGAAGAATGTGCAGTGTGATACTAGTTACAGAACAAAAGTCTTCTATCTGAGGAATATAAAATAGATATGCCTAGGAAATAGCCTGTAAAGAAGAATAAGTCAATACTTCTTTTTATTTGATTACTGGTAAAGGAGCCTGGGTCACCTGTGTGTGTATCTGCAAAGCAGGGAAAGCAAATAGAATCCTGGGATGTACTTTTGTTTTTGCCGCTTATATTATAGCCTATGTGCTCTCTGGAATTATGCAGTGCACAGGATGCCTTTGTCTGGGAGGAATGAGTATTGCTTAAGACCTGAAGGCAGCCTTTTTCATCGTACTGTCTATAGTTGATCTTTAAAAAATTTTTGCAACAAGAATTTATTCGAGCATGTCTTTTAGGAGTGAAAATCGTATTTTCCTACATCATGCTTGTTTGAGAGGGTTAATAAGTTATCTAGACAGGCTGAATTAATCATTAGGAAATGGAAAGATGTTCTTAGAATGCTATTATTTTGAGGAGGAAGACAAGTAAGGACTTTGTGGATAGGATCAATGAGAAAGTCTTCAACATGTGCATGTATACCTTGGTAGACACAAGCCACTTGAATGTGGAGAGTGAGGAGCACACAGTAGTAATGTCACAGAGTTCAGCGCTCTATACAACAAAATACTAAACTGGGGCAAGAGACTGTGGTAATCTAATGGAGATCAGAGCAGCCACAATAATGAGGACTCTAAATAAAACACTTGAACAAAAATAATTGATAAGGTAATCCAGGGTTTTATTGAAAATAGATGTAAAGGAGTCACTACCCAGCCAAAACCCCTTAACAAAATCAACTAATTTTTATATGAAAATCAGAAGCAAGAGAGAAAGTAGCATCTTAGGGAAAGAGAAGGCGCTTTGAGGTCAAATAGAAGGAAATTTAATTATTCTTCTGTTTCTCTATTTATAAGGGCTGGTTTATTGTCTCCAAATTTCAGCTTCCCCTTCCATAAAGGGGTTTTTGAATAAAAAGTAGTTATTACTTCACAGAGGGTTTTTGCTGTGCTGTAATGCACCTGTGTGTGTTACATGACTAATGTATGTAAGTTAGTTTGTACATCTCCTGGCACATAGATGTTCATTTAATTATTGTTTTCTGTTTGCTCCACCATCACATCTGAAAAAAAAATCTAATTTCTTAAAGTACTTCAGAAAATGAGTATGAAGTCACCTTAGAGTTAGGAGCATGGTATATATCAGGCAGACAAGTTTACATCAGGAAAATACAGCACTATGTATTTCAAATAAAAAAGTATTTAATATAAAGATTTGGAGACAGTTGATGATTTGAAGATCTATGGGTGTGAAGAAAGGAAAAAATGCTACTATTTTCATGAAAACTGGAAATGAAAGCATTATAGGAAAGTTGCATAATTCCTTTTATAGCCATAGCTATTAGAGCTAGAATGTTTCTTAGTAGAAAATAATTTTTAAAGGTAATGAAATAGAGGTTAAATGAAGGAAGTAAAATACCTAACTCCACATGAAGAGTAGATGTTACAGCTGGAAATTTGGCAATGGTCTTGTGATTCTGGTCCCTGTGTGTGTTTAGTATAAACTTTCTTTAATTCTTTTTTCTGATGTAGAACAATGCTATGGTAGGTTTTTATTTTATTTTATTTTTTAAATTTATCTTTGTCCTTTAAAGTATTACAGAGGTCCTCTTTTTCACCCTGTTAACCCCTTCTTCCCTGCACCCCCCAGGCCATTACCACACTATTGTCTGTGGCCTGGGTTATGCATATAAGTTCTTTGATTACTCTCTTACCACCCACCCCCACCTTCCCTCTGAGATCTGTAAGGTTTTTATATTTTTTAAGTATGACATTTTATTGCTTATTAAATAGATTGATAAAAGTATGGACCAAAATGGAAAGCAGTGATCATAAATATTTATAAAAATGAAATTCTTAAAAATGGATAATCTATATGAAGAAAATTTCGGGGGAAAATTACATTTCAGGAAGGATATTTTAAATTAAATGCTCAATGCTACTTTAAGAATTTGATTTTCTAAATTAAAGAATGTGGATAAATTTGATAGCACTTTAGTGAAATAGATGCTGAAGAAATCAGTCTAGAATTATGTGGAATTTCCTAAATTATTGAACAAATCAAAGGAGGAGAATTTTCATAGCAACTGAAGAATTAAAGGATCGGGACTTCGTGTTTGGTATACCCAGGAAATAGCATAATAAACTGTCAGAAGGTTTTCCTGAAGCTGTTCATTCTTAAGCATAGAAAACCTTGACCCAGTTTTTAAATACGCTTTTACCTTCTGTCTAAAACCACCTGCAAACAGCTTATTTGCATGGGGACAAAACACAAGGGCCTTCGTCTTCCTTTCCCTTGTTGCTGGGATAACAAACCTGCCTTCACGAAGCACAGCATCGTTTTTGTTGTAGTTGAAGAATCAGCCCACTGGCTGCTGAACTACATAAACTATGAATAAACAGTAGACACTCAATTGCCAGCAACGGTTCTTTAAGAAATGGGAGCTTCTTCCCCACCCCCAGTCAAATCCCCCTTTACTGTAAGTGCGTTTCATCTTGGAGAACAACCAAGACTTGAAAAAGAGAGCAGATTTTGTGGGGCAGGCAGGAAAGCGTCTCTTAGAGGATATAAGGAAGTGCACACCCATTTGCAGTTTATATACTAAATCTTTTCCCGATGCTCAATTACCTGTAAAAGCTAAAATGGTTACTACGGGCAGAACGTTTTCACAGCATCAGATTTAACATTTGCATTGTAAAGTAATTTCCACTCCTTTTTGAGAAACTCACAATGAAGCGATTAATTTTATGAAGAATCTCGAATCAACCTCAGTGAAATCTTAGTGACTCGGCCCTGGGCTAAGAGAAAGACAGTTTAACAGGACAGCTAAAGAGTATGGCATTTGAAATGTATCTTTAATTGGAAAACAGAGAATAACTTCAACATCTATAAAATTCAAAGCCCCACATTAACGTTTTCCCCTGTAACCTCCAATGGGCCTCATCCTCCTAACCTTAAACTTTTGCCTGTATATAAGTGAAATTATTAGCCACAGATACATGGAAATATCTTTCAGTGTGGCTGCATCAAAATGTACTTCAGCAGGGAGCAGCAAACTCGTTTTATAATACGATAGTAATGCCTATCAAAATACGTCACCGGATCGGATGAAACCATAAAATATGAGACTGTTCTCATGATTTTTTTGCTTTTATTGATAGATTCTCATAATATGATAACCTTTTTTTTCCCTTAGCAGCCATAATAAAACTGTTGACCCCTATTGTACTTGTGACTTAATAGAACATACACACTGTTGTCGCCAGGCATCTGCTTTGTTGACTTCTCCCCATTTCATTTTTAAACTTCAAGTTTGTTCAGGTTCTCTGTTTCAAACTGAGATTATGCGGAATTCCTAGACATATTTATATTCTTGTCTATCACTCCCAGTTTAATATCTTCTGAAATTTGATATTAACTCTTTTTATAATTGGCCTGTATTTCCTACCTATACTTTATATTTTTTATAGGAGATATACAAAACATTTTCTCATGTCTCAGAATTTTTGTTTAATCCCAAGTAAATGATGGGTACTCCTAAATTCTAAGTAGAATGAACAGTCTTTGGAGGTTTAATGAAATTAGCCAGATGAATTCTGTTACTCCTAAACCTCCACTTACCTCAGTCAATTATGCTTGTATGTAAAGAGAAGATTAGACATTCAAAACCTAATCATACAGAAATTGAATTGTCTGCCTCAGTGAGAGTGCTTTCAATCATTTCCTTTGAGGGCGGGGTGGGGTGGGGGGTGGTAGGAGTGTGGAATTAAGCTTTGTTTCTACCCTGTGGCCAAGTAGGAAGACAGTTCAAAAACACTGGAGTAATTTCAAGAAGGAGAGGATGGATTATCACTCGCCTGTTGAATCGCAGACCCTTATAGGTTCCTTGTGGTGCAGTGGAACCATACATGATGGGATAGTTTTAGGAAAGTTTGATATGTGTCCTCAAGGGTTTGAGGGTGAAGCCAAACATGGCCAAGTCAGACATGGTGAGAGCTTTTAGCTCTCAAAATTTTGAAGGCTAAGTGCCTATAAATCCAATATAACAATAAAAATAATAATAATTAAATGCCCATTGAGGGTTTTGTGATCGCAGTATGAGAAAAGAGAAAAGCTATCAGAATATGTTTCTATGTTTTGGATGAACACCTATCCTATAGGCCAAGTAAATGCCATAGAAGACATAAAAGTCTGTATCCTCACCTTCTACCCACTGGCAGATTCTTGCAATCAGTCCGTGGGGGAGACAAATGGTCCAATTTAGAGAATAAGAAGGGTCCGAGCTCCAAAGAACTTACAAATGCTCTATGACAGAGCCCGCATTCGGGTGCCTTCCTCTCAAAAGAAATAAAGGTCTTATTATTTAAAAAGCTTTCTGCTCTTTTCTTTAAATTTTTCCTGCCACAATCTCCCTGCTTTTTGTACTGTGCAGCCCTGAGAGAGCCATAACAACAAAAAGCGACCTGGAGAGGCCAGGAAAAGCGGGAGAACTGACCACACCGCTTCCTGCTGCATATCAACTCCAGGCTAAGTGCTGAGGAGCAGGGAGGGAGCGTGCTTTGATTTGGTTGCAAGAGTGTAGTTTTGATTTACATTTAACTAGAACTTTAAAACTTGAAAATAAGTCAAATTAACCAAAATTAAATTTGTATACGTTAAAATTTTGTTGGAAATTACTAGAAAGCTAGAGATTGGCTGGAGTTATGTTTAAGGGATAAGGCAAAGGGATCCTGATGAGCATATTTGAAGGCAGTAATGAGAGGGGGAAACATTATTTCTTCCTTTACATCAATAATTTCAAACTGACTGGTAAACATTCTATTTAAGAATTACGAAAATCTTAACAAACACCCATTTGCTTCTTTAGCCACACTTCCTGCTCTAGCTTATTACTGCTGACAACATGATTTGAAAGGTGGTTCTTTCTCATATAGTATATATAATCTTTGTATTTCTTTTACCTTTCCCTCTTTCTTTCTTTTTCTTCTTCTTTTTTTTGGTCCCATATGTGTGAAAAAACTGATGTCAAAAAATTAGGATCTAAATCCATAAGATAACTTACTTTCTGAGGACAGTCTTAAGATAAAGTCCAATGAGAAGACAAAGTCATTTAAGAAATAAAATAACGTTTGCTTCTATTTTAGATATGAATATATGTAGCTTACAAGAAAGTACAAACTATACTAATGAAGGAGATGCCCTAATTTTCTGTAGCTTTATTTGTTTCTCTTCTTTCTGTTGCCTCTTCATCAACTAACTATCCTAGGAATTGCCTTGAAAGGGATTATGAGACAGATAAATAAAAAGAAGTGCAAGGAAACTTTGGGTCCCTAGAGCAGAAGACTCATCAGCTGAAAAATGAAAACTGGCCCTGAGGAGTGAGAGTTGGATTGTTTGGAGAAGCAAGACAGAACACAAGACAATGTAGAACTTTTCCCTTTACGTTTTCTGCTTATAATTCTTCAGTTTTTATTCTTGCTAGATATTTTAAAAATATAGATTTAAGGCTTAACTTTAATAAGGCCAAAAACATAGAATTACTAAAAGTATAGGAGCAATTACCTGTAATCTAGTAAACTATATCTCCCAATATTTTTTTCCTTATATTTTTCTAATAACTGGAGGGCATTTCAGAACTAAAGTGGTGTTAGTATTTCTATTGCTTTGTTTACAGGGAGTGAGTAGAAAACCATGGCATAGAAAACAAAAGACAAGTCTAGCATTAAGAAATGGATTATATTAACTGTATATGAAAAGCATCTTCTTGATTTTGACAACCGTTTTTCCCCCACACACTATCTTATGTTAGTCTCTATTTTAAACATATAATTCCAGAATTTCTATAGACCACCTTGACACCACAAAACTCAAAATGTTTTCATTGGTTAAGTTCAGGAAAAACTTCAAAGATTCAGCTTTTCAGATAGTATTAGGACATTGATTATGAAGGTCCATTTCAAAAAGGAAAATATAATTAACAGCTTTATTAAATAGATTTTACCCCATTAGACTACTCTTATCAATAGAGACTTACTTAAATCTCTATATTGAGGATTCTGATGGCTGATCAAGACTTAGGCTGTCACTGGCAAGAGAAGGGAAAGAGATGGCACTTGTCTATGCCATGCTAGGCATAGTTAACCAGAATATGTTAAATAACCATTTTCTTGAAATTGTCTTTGTTTGCCTCCTTTGGCTATATGTGTCTTAATTTACTCATCTAAAAAGGGTGACTAATAAATCACTGTTTGAATATTAACTGAGATAATATACGTAAGGTTGTTTAGAAGAGTGGCAATATATAGTAAGTTCCCAATCAATGTCATCTGGTGGTGGTGGCAGTAGTAGTAGTAGTATCTTCTTCTCATTTTGACAGTAAAGCCTACATATATAAGAATACTATTATAAATAGGAATTAATCTTTACTCTAGTTTTGACCATTCAGTCTCTCTCAGCTCATAATGTCTTCTCACCAGAATGGCCTCTAATGCCAAACGAGGCATGGTTTTAATGTGACATATAATTAACTCTAATAAACTCCAAGCCATTATATGATCTAAGTAGAAGTCCATGTACAGATGTCAAATGAGGTACTCAGAATAATGGGGAAATATTGCATATTTAGCAAATAGTGGATTTTGTTTAATAACTAAAACATTGCGTAGAGCAGTCTTTTCTCCTTTGTCCACATGCAGAAGCCATTTGTTAGCGATTTATGATTTTGAAGTAGCTAATAATAAACAAAGTTGCCAGGGATATTGCCAAATTTTAGTCTATTGTTTTGGTGTGGTTTTTTTTCCCTGATGTCAGGCATTTTGAAAATCGTTTTTTGTTCAAGGCAAAAGATGGGAAGCTTGTTTTATGGACCAGTAAGGAATGTTCTGAAAGCAAACAACTAAATCTATGAAAGTGATTAGATGAGGCAATTGCACATTAAAGCAGTGGTTCATATCTGTAGCATTTCCCCCTCCATCTGGCCTGAGAGATAATATGTGCATCTACAGCATAACTTACAGATGATTTTGCTCAGCATCTTGGCTGAATGTCCTTGGTTTGATGTTGAATGATTGGTGCTGTTCGTCTCATTTAGCGGTTCCTGCGCTTTTTCCTTTGGATGCTCATCAGCTCTGCAGGGGACGTGTAGCAATGTTTACTCACTATCTTGGTGAAGGAGATGGGATCTGATTCCAAATGAAGATCAGATCAGACACTTTTCTGACTGCTGGGAGAGGACATGAATTTTATAGAAACAACAAAATTCCCCTTCAGGGCTTCCCTCCTCCACTTGGTACCCACGTTTTCTAACCCAGAGGGAGAAGAGAGACCTTATTTAAGTCTCTCCCGTCTTCAGTCAGGACATGATGGGTTTTGACATAATTGTTTTCTGGTCCACTTTTAATAACTATTCTCTGTGGATCAGGCAGTTTGATGTTGGCAGGTTTCCTGAAGTATACTTACATCCCACTGGTGACATATGAACAGTGCTCATTTAAAAATGTTATGTTTATAATATTTATTAGCAAAACACTGCTTTTTCACCTATGCTGAGAATGTTTGCAAATCCAACTATTCTCAGAACTTCCTCCTTTCTCCATCTGCTGCTGCAAGGCCAACATTGTTTCTTGCTTATAAATATGCAATACAGTGCTACCTCCGTTTTCAAAAGTCTCCGTTGACGAACATTTTGGGTTACAAATGCTGTAAACCTGGAGTAGATGCGTCGGTTCTCGAACCCGCCTCGGAAGTGGAACATGCCCCACGGCTCCTGCTGAGGGCAAGGTCCTGAGGCCCAGCTGTGGGCTGGGGATCCCTCGGTTTCCAACAGCTCAGAACTCGAACAGTCTTCTGGAACGGGTCACATTCGCAAACCAAGGGACCACTGTAGTCTCTTTCTTTCCATTTCTGCTTCTCTGTCTCCATAGAGCAAAGAGAACCATGAAGAACATAAGTCAGATCATACCACGGCCCTGCTTAAAACTGCCCCGTGCTACTCGTTCCCTTAGAATAGCACCCAGACTCTGTGTGCCCTGCCCCATGAGCCCCACGCAGATCCCATCTCTTAAACTCTACTCCCGATTACTTTTCTCCAGCAAAGTGGTCTGTTCGTTGTCGCTGTCCTCAGACATCTTGGGCTCATTCTTGCCTTACAACATGCACGCTAGCTCTTCCCTCTGCCAGAAATATTCTTTCCCCAAATGTTCTGGCTAGCTCCCCTTGAGGTTCCAGCTGAAATGAAATCTTGGCATCTCTCATGAAGTACAGTAGAAACTCTGTTAGAGTAGCCTTTAGGGAGACCTCCAAAGAATCCTTTTTTTTGTTTGGTATTTTCTGAAATAAAGTATAATGGGCAACATATTAAATAATTAAAATATGAAAGTAACATTGTGCATGTTACTTTCTCCAAATATTTTGTCTGTATCTATCACCTTTCTCCAAATATTTTGTCTGTATCTATCACCTCTTGTTTGCTAGATGCTTGTCAGGATTTCCATGTAGGCAACATGCATTTTGAGTTTATTTCTTCTGGTCAGATTCCATTCAATACACTTTATTTTATAACTCGGAGTGGTTGACTTGCACCTCTACTTCCCTTAGAATCCTAGAGAAATAGATGCAGAGTCAGATTCTTCATACCCCCTAAGCACACCTCTGCTCTCGCCTTCCTAAGAGCCACAGGGGGGCTTTTCAACATTGGCTCTACCTCAGATTCCTTTTCTTTCAAGGCTCAGTGATAAAAATCTGCACTCCCACTCTACCATCTGCTTTTACTCTTTGTTTCTTCCTTCGTCCCCCAATTGCCACTTTCGCTGATTATCCCCAGCAGGATAAAGCTGTTTTTAGTAAAATTCTGCTTAAGGGAAATTGACATTTGGGGACTGAAAAGAACTCGTCTTGGACAAGCAAAATACCAACCATCACAACTAACCTTAGCCTATGTCACTTTAATCATGTTCGAGGTCACTATTAGAAAATTATAAGCAAAAGCTTTGGCCTCAAAGAGCTGAATGGTTAATGCAATATACTCCATCTACTGTTATTAGCTGAAGTATGAGGAATGGGCAATAAAAGAAAATAAGATAAATTATTTAGTCCACGTAATGAGGGTAAGCTAAGGATTTGGCCATGGTGGACTTAATAGTGGTCTCTCTGATGAGTCATTTCAGTTCAACTAAGCTTTTTGAGTGACTACTGTTGACAGACATTTTCTTGGATACTGGGGAGCCAGAAATGAGTAAGACAAAATTCTTGTAATCAATGAACTTACTTACTGTCAAGTCTGCATGAAAAGTGTTGGTAGTTATCCAGAAATATACTGATTATTATTATAGTAACAGCCAACACTTATTAAGTTCCAGATACAGTGCCAAGAGATATACCTGTATGTATGAGGTTATGGTTTTTAGTATATAAATCTAGATACCGTGAGTAAAGAGATTAAGTCACCTTCCCAGTTGCAGGTGGATAGTGAATAATAGGATTATGATTCTAGCAGTCTGATTATAAATTTTAAAGTGTTAAACAATATTTTCAAACTATACCTGATAGTTATATTAGTCTTTTGATTGTATTTACAAAGTAAATGAACCTATATTGTTATTTCTAATTCTTTCAAGTTTGATTTTATGACTAAAAAATATTCTGGAAAATATATTGCAAATTGATATTTAAACTCTGCTCCCCCTGCCCAAAAAAAGTCTAGTACATCAATTCAGAAGTGTAGTAGGACCTATATAATTGAAATGCAGTCATTTTTATGGTTAAATATTCTATTATGAAAGCCCTGCTACTTGTACAAACAGCGTAGATCAACCTAGATCATGAACTTCATGTTAGTGCCAAGAGTTTTGCGTTGCATAATTTTCAAAGTTTTCTATAGTATATGCGCACACACCCATCCCCCCCCCACACACAGACTTTTTATATCATTTCTTTGCAAGTTTTACCAGTTATATTGTAGAGCAGTATTACTCTATTGCTGTCATTGAAGCCTGCAGAGTCAACTACTGAGCAACAAATCAGGATCCTGTTTCAACAATGCCAGCTCAGTCTGACTCATTAATTTTTCTCTTTTGCTCACAGTTTGTCTGCCAGTTTTGAACATGACAGTTGCCTTTGCAGTTCTAAAAGAATCCTCACTAAAATTTACATTTTAGCCTAACTTACAAGAGCCTACCTTCAGGGTTTGAAAATAAAGGTAACTATGTTATTGTGTCTCCAGGAGGCCCCCTGTTTCTGTTTTCCTTACACATTTTGTATATTGTGAGTTTCATCAAAAAATGAACAAGACTATTTGGACATAGATTTTTTTAAAAAACACAGGACTCTGAGTAATTTATTCCAAAAGAAAGTTGTTTCTGTGCAATTATTTACATAAATGCCAGCATTTCAAAAGCTTTTATAATATCTACAGGAATTATAAAACCCATCATTTTCTGTTAGAATATTCCCAGCTAAATATTTTCTTTGAACACATGATTGCTTTTGAACTCTAGCTCCTAGAGCTTCACAGTCAAGCAAAGGCTAAAAGAAATAAATGAAAAGTCACGGCCAAATTCAAAGCCAAGATCATTCTGTATCCTGACTTGTTTTGTCAATAGGTAAGTCAGAGGCTGGGATGCGCTTTTGAGCCATCAAAAACGAAAGACAAGCCCGATTTTCCCCTTTCGCTTTGTGTATTTATTAAGCTAGAGCTAGATATGTAGGCAGAAAACTCTTCTTCAGACCCATTCCTTCCCTGATTCTCAGAGGCAGTGATGTTAAGGAATGAACGTATTGTCAGTAATTGTAGCAGTAAATATCATTATAATGTTTTGAGTATGAGGTTGGTATACAGCAGCAGCCAGTTTCTCCTGGAAACCAAATACTTTGCCAAGATTGCTGACTGTGCTTCATAGCACATAATCCTGGGGAGAAAGAACCTTCTACCTCTAGCTACTCATTTTCAAAAGAATTATTTTATGTGAAGTCTGTAATATCAGTCAGTGGTCACGGTTATAAAAATAAGAATCCACTCTAGCTTCTTTAAGCAGAAGGGGTTTATTAAGTGGTGTAAATAGCTCCCATGTTATTGAAAATGGCAGAAGAGGTAGACTCTGTTTTGTAGGCGGCAGACCTACAGCGTAACTGGCCTGCCACAGGAAATCTGACTTGGCTATGATCTAGAAGAGTGGAGTCAGAGGGCTGCTGCCACAGCTGCCAACTTCAGAGCCACACATTTCCGCTGCGATCCTCACCTGCAAAGCTGGATTGCGTGACATCTGCTTTTCCCCATATAATTCATTCTGAACAATGTCTTATGCCAAGAGCATCTTGTCAGAGCTACCTAAATCATACCTAGAATCTTTGCTACAATTGAATCTTTTAAGTAGAGTTTTTAGCTTCCCAGCTTTTAGATATCAGGACATGTGCAAAGAAGGTGGTTGGAATAAATTATGAGCTTATCCACAGCATAAGCCACATCTGTCACAGGCTGGCATGTTATGAGACAGGTTCATCTATCTCGTGTATGGTGATATCAGTAAAGTCTAAGTAACATGCAACAGGGTGTTAACACTCATGGGGATAACATTTCCTTTCCAAAATCACATTGGACTGTAAAAGTATATTCGGCAAATTGTTAACATTGAACTTACATCTTTTATTTTTACAAGAAATTATACCAGTGCATATTTTATAGAAATGGGATAATCATTCTTATTATTTGTAATGAGACTTTATATTTATCACTATATATTTAGATATGTGATACCCATCTTTATGATATTACTTTTAAGAAAGGAAATTGTATATTGTGGAAAATCATCTTCATTTTGCAAACATCATGTAAACCTCTGCATAATGTATCTTCATATACAGAGAAAACAAGCATGGGTGAATTTTTTAATTGAATTTATTGGGGTAACATTGGTTTGCAAAACCACACAGTTTTCAAGCGTTCAACTCAGTAAAACATCATCTGCACACTGCATGTGAGATTATTCTTAAACATAGTGAAGGAAAGTATTCAGAGATACCCTCTAGAAGGGAAATTTGCTATTTTCTTTCCTCCTTTGTTTCTCTCTTCCTTCACAAAGGAAATTGGAAGATAATTTAAGGTTCAGGAAAGGAAACTAATCCTGGATGACTGTTTCCCTTAGTGACACAGTAAATAATTATAGTCTCATTTTTCTGGAAAAAAAGATAAATCACCTTTATAAGTATTCTTTAAATATCAAAAAGCTAGAGGATCCAGAATTCTAACAAAATCGTGCAACAAATACTTTTCCCTTGAGGAGTCTTACAATTGTAAATATATGCAATGTGAGTTGAATGTCAGACCGAACCCCCATTTACCTATAACCTGTCTTCAACAGTGGCTTTGACACCCAGCAGATAATTTGGTAACTGCTGAAAACTTGCCATTACCTCCTGGTGATATATCTATTTTACCAGAAATATTCCTAAGAAATATTCCTAAGAAATTTCACAAGCAACACAGTAGCTCAAATGATAGGTATTTCAATTTATATAACAACAAGGGAGATTGTTTTATTGTCCCATTTGATAAGTTAACTATTTTACTTCGAAATTTCCCAGGCTTTATAATTCTAGTTTGATTGGAGCAGAGTTTACTCACAACTTTCATGTAGTGAGGCTGACTTTATAGAGATTTTAAATATACAGAATAAACTTGGCTTACAGAATGTCTGACCTGAATCTAAATTTAAGTAGGAATGAACCAAACATCTTAAATCATTAATTTAAATACTCTCAGAACTTAAATATATATATTTTAAGAATTTCAATCACATATGAATGATAAAAAGTTATGATGCACTTTGCTTAGTTGTACTCTGGCTGGATTAGAAACTTTCTCATTTTGCAAAAATGAAAGTTTTTTGATAGTTATCTCAATATATTTTATAAGGACACAGAAAAGGGGGAAATGACCTAGTGTGCTATATCATTATTATTTATATTTTTGCAAAGTCAATTTGGGGAACATGTGAGATTACAGAATTAGCAAAGAATAATATATTTGTAAAGTGGCTAATACCATAGAGAAAAGATTATCTTCATTTTTACCCTGCTATATCTCCCCCTTTGCATAATAAGGTAACATTTCTGTCTAGTCAAAACTTTTAAGGAAACAGTGAGATTAGCAACATATCTGTGAATAGTCACAATTATGTTGAGGGGAAAAGGGAGTCCATTCATGTCTTTTCATGTCCTTCTGACTCACATTGCCATCCATGCTGACATTCACATTTCATAAGACTTCTCTGCTATTACAAAGTTTGTTTAGGTTTCTTTGTCTGCCAGCATCCCCTGTCTCCCTCCTCCTCGGTGTGTGTGTGTGTTTCTTTCTTTGTGTGTGTGTTTTTGCATATATGTGACACCTGTATCCTCAAAATGTGGTATACTTAAAGCATTTGATGTTCAGGTACAGGTTTAAGGCTTAGATGGAAGGGATTTAGAAATGTTGGCAGTAGAGCTTTTCATTATTGGATTTCAAGGTAAGGGAGAAGAGATTTATGCTGGAACCAGTCCAGGGTTCTGGCAATGAACTCTGAACTCTGAACTCTGAACTCTGAGGCTGCAGTGAGAGCCATGAGCTTCATCCGTGCCTCAGACGTACAGGCAAGAAAAATGCCTAGAAGGTAAGAGCAATAGAAGCGTGATTATTGCTGAATATCCCCAAAGCAAATGAGAGGGAAACATTTACCATGTACAATTAGTTCTCAACATCTGCTTCATGGTCTTCTAGGCCTTTGCTATATTGAATCATTATTCAAGCCAAGTATGCTTAACCCACGAGTAAGGAACCTAAATTATGTTTAATGTGGATAGTCTCAAGTAGTATCTTTTACTTACTACTTCCTGAGCCCCGTGTATTTTTCCTTTAAATAAAGCTAATAAAGAAACAACAGTGTGGCTTAGTATGTACTTCCCTTATTCATCTGATTGATAGTTTCCCCCACCTGATTACTAGTGGATGTATAACATTATAGAAATAAAATGTTAAATAAAATAACTGAATATAAATAGGCAGCCTTTAGCTTAATGTACATCACAAAAAGTAATATTTTGTAATTATTTTGAAAATACTAAAACATTCCCTTGGGAGCATGTAATAAAGATGCCAAATTCACAGTGAGAGTCTGGAGGAAGGATACAGAACTGTCAAATGGAAGCCCAATCCTGAGAATTAACACCACCAACTACTGTCTCAAGAGCCATCAGGACTTCTTTTGAACTGCAGCCACATGAAAAGGAGCTGACCTTTCTCTCTGGGATCCCAGTTCATAATTCTAAGACAGAGCTCTCTGACTGCTAACCCTGTGCCAGATGCCCAGATGATTCCACGAATACTGGACTGAGCTGTATAGAATGGCGGCTTCCAGAAAGCTGTAAGGCATGGGAGAGTAGCATCATTCATTGTTAAATGTATCTTATTGTTAAATTCAACCTTCCAAAGAGAAAAAGCTCTTTCCACTTATAAATAAGTTTCTACTAATACATATGTGAGTATGTATACAAGTTCATTTTTCTAAAATCTGAAAAGATACATCCCCCCATATTTGGCTCTCTCTTACACACACATGCACACACACATACTTATAAATGCCTTTTGATTTACATAAGCAAGAATGTCTCTTCAGTCTTAACCAAGGAATAAAAGTTTGGGGTCACAGAGAAAGAAGATAAATTTTAGTAGCTCTTTCTTGGTACAAATGGAGCTCGAAGTGGGAAGACATTTCTACCGGAGACCTTTGGGTGGATACAGGCACGTTCTTGCTATACTAAATCAGAATTCTTAAAGCTGGGGTGATATACAAAGATAGATACCTGCCAGAAAATTCAAGTCCCAGTCTAACTACTTCAGTTTGACTCCTAAAGTCAACCTGAGTTCTTGGACACTCAAGGTGACTAAGACCTTCTCAATCCAATGACCCACTGCAAAGCCTGCCCCGCACTAATTCAAATGGTGGCCCCAATATGCTTCCTTCTCTACCTTTCATCAGAGTGTGTTGATCTTTTCACTCTTCCAAATTTATACTCCTTCCAAATGCATGTCTTTTGTTTATACTGATATATTTACCTAGCATTATTTTTAAGTTCTTCTTTGAATACCTATAAACTTGATCAACTTTCAAAATGCTTACTTTTGGCAAAGAAGCTTTTTTAAAAATCTAAGCTGTCTACAATATTTATCATTTTAAATTACATTTACAAATTTGATATAAACTCTTCATACTTCTAAAGAAGTAGACAAACATACCCAACAGGTATGACCTGTACTTTTGGATGTATTATCTGTAGGTTATCTGTTTACCACTTCAGTAAAAAATAAAAGGATAAGTTTCACTTAGTATTTATATATATATATATATATATATATATATATATATATATATATATATATATATGTATGTTTGTACTAGTATGTGAAAAAGTAGAAAAAAATAATCTGCCCTTTAGAAAAGCATGTGTATATGAGAGTATGCGTGTTTAAACATTATTTAGATCAGCTATTTTCAACCTTTTTCACCTCATGGCACATAAACTAATTACTTAAATTCTGTGGCACATTAAAAAATATATTATTTTTTGCTGATCTGACAAAAAAAATAGTTACAATTTCTATTCATTCACATGGGATGGCTATTGTTTTGTTGACTGTTGTCATTTTTTTATTTGACAATCTAACAGAAAAGAGGTCAGTACCACTGACTAGTCAGGTATTGCTTGTTTTAAAAATTCTTGCAGCACACTGGTTAAAAATCTCTGATTTAGATGAATGTTACAAAAGAGCAGTGTTTTCTTCCACATTCCCTAGGCCAGTGAAGCTCATTAGAATAATATGATAAAGAAAAATTATAGATTATCATTATTACTATTTGTTTACTGAAAAAATCTTGTAAAGGGACCACCCTTTTATTTGTAATTATGTCATGATATAACACTTAGGCCAATTTTTTATTTTAAGAAAATGCAGCAGATACATTTTTCATGATTCTTTTTCAAGCTAGATTCAAATTTATGGATTATGTATATATTCTTGTATGTTACCCCAAGGCCGTAAGTTCTCTAGATATATACCATTTATCCTAATGTCTTTAGGAGGGTATGTTTTTTATTTGCATAGCCACATCTATTCTATATGCAGTAAGTTTAGTAAAATGGACCAGCTGAAAATGATTGCCCTAAGTTATGTTGCATTTTGTTTGGAAAACACACTGTCGCTGGATGGGGGGAAAAATGGAATCTGATGTGTATCAGTGTTGTTTGTGTTCAAATTGTTAAATGCATGGAGTCTTCAACCTCGTAGGGAAGATTAAAGATGGGCTCTCTTTTAGCTCTTATGCCACAAACGCCTACACTTTAGCCCACTGAAAAAATTATAAGAAAGCAGGCATAGAAATGTTACACTGGAATAGTGTGTTGTTCCATCAAGTACCCGAGACATGTCTTTAGGAAGAATGGCTTCTGTTGTGTGTCTGTGTGTGTTCCGTCTTTCACATTAAGATGTATGTTTTATGGATTTGCTTTAAGATAAAGTAAAATAGAAGCAGTGTTCACTATGGGATACTCTGTTACGGCTTTATCTCTTTCTTTCTCTTATTTTTGGGATAGCTTTCTTCCCATCAGAAGTCTTACTGAGTGAAGTATCAGTCTCTGTTATTACAGGCATTTGCTTTAGTTCAGGATAAAATTCAGTGATAATTCCTGCTAGAAGTGATGGACAGGGAGGGGAACACATTCCTGTTGCTAGAGGCAAACAAGAGATGGATGATGAAACTCACTACGCATTTGAATCTCTGCCTCCTGCCTTCCTCTCCCAAAACATCATTTATAAATAACCTAATAAAAGTATTATTTTTGTCTTTTTGAAACAGGACATTTTCTATATCATGCCAGATATAAAGTTGAATACTTTTTATTTACAATAGATTTGCAAGTCAGCCAGCATATTCTCTGTCAAAGAAAGCATACAAGTCGAGTATGTATTGAAATAAATTTCTTTGGTTTCCAGGTACCATTCTGGTGGATAACATGCTGATCAAAGGGACTGCTGGGGGGCCAGAGCCCACGATAGAGCTCTCGTTAAAGGACAACGTGGATTACTGGGTGCTGTTGGACCCTGTCAAGCAAATGCTTTTCCTGAACAGCACTGGCAGAGTTCTGGATAGAGACGTTAGTGATGTTTTCCTTTGTCCCTCTATTACAACTTTATTATACTTCACATATCTGCACATGTTTGTTGATATAATATCAAATGTTCTTTATATAATTTGAGTTTATTTTCTACTTTTATCAACAAAAACTTTTTTTTTAACTCTTTGAAAGAAGAATAGGAAAGGAAAGGACCACCCATGTCCGAGAGAACCATTGTCTCTTTTTTTCTATCATCTTGGAAGCTCATCAGATTTCTGAACCAGGAGAGGATAGAGTGCTCAGAATAGAGGAGTGGTAACCTTAAAAATAAGCACAGTGATAATCCATGGTGAGATCTGAACATGCAACTAGATGTTGACAAGAGGAAAGAGTTTAGTGGGAAAGAGAGCAACGGGTGGTTGCTCTTACAAGCACTAAGCATTGGTTAGGAGATGAGTTTGAGGCTATGTGCTTATAGAGCTGTACAAAAGCCAAAAGAGGTGAGCGCAAGCCTCCTGGCAATGTTCCCATCCAGTCATTCCAGTCCAGTCATTCTCAGGCAGCATGGCCTAAGTATTTTGTTAAGAACAGCTAAATTACCAAAGTCATTGAATGTCTCATTTCTGAAAAAGTTTAAAAACGTGAGCACATTTATTTTAATGTAACTTTATTCTCACTTATTTGTAGTTCAGTCTTGTGAGCAGGGAG
Organism: Miniopterus natalensis; assembly: GCF_054644295.1. Taxonomy (NCBI): domain Eukaryota; kingdom Metazoa; phylum Chordata; class Mammalia; order Chiroptera; family Miniopteridae; genus Miniopterus; species Miniopterus natalensis. The sequence continues at coordinate 32,193,419 of NC_142094.1, forward strand.
GAGTATGTGGGAAGTGGGGATTTTAATAACTAGTAGTAATTGTACAGGACCTTGGGAAAATTCAAGGAAGTACATCTAAATATGCCTACTCCCAAATTTCCAATTTGTGAGATCCAAACATCAGATACTCAGTTTAGTGAACCTGAATCATTTCACCACCTCACTCAGAATTTGTGATCCACTTTACAATATGGTGTAGAGCAGATGGTCCCTAACCTCTTTCATATCTAAAACTCAGTCGTTAAGAGCTTTGTGGTAAGGCGGGCAGTACATAGGACTCTCCCACAAGGATGGGCTGTTGGTACACTTGGGGAGACCCAAAATGTAGCTGACTGAGCAGGGTTGGCAGATGTGAACTTTGGGTAGCAGTGGAGAACAGGAATGGGACTGTTGGACTCAACTTAAGGAAAATAAGTCATCCTTAATGCTTTCCCCTTTCCCCTCCACTCACTATGTCCTTTTATCACAGCGACACTTTATACACCACAGTTTACAATTTTGGCTGGATAACTAAGAAGGTGTAAAATGGAATAAAGACATCTACTATCTTCAAATTTATATTGTCTTAATTTTTCTGATCATAAATCTTACTTTTACAAAAGCAATCTGGACAATAGCACAACTTGCGAACTGAAAGACCCTGCCCCGCTGCAGCTGCATGATTCACAGGCATCCTTTACTGGCCTTATTTAGGGACATTCATATCCAAGTCATACGAATTTTATAACATGTTAGGAAAATGATAGAATATTTATCTACTTGAGACCACTGTAATTTTATATTTGTAGCCTTTAAAAAAATCACCTTATAGCTGATTATGATAATTTACTGGTTCACTAGTAAATTACTCTTTTGGAACCTATTTTTTTATACCACAATACCTGGTAAAAGCACAATACCAGGTCTGAATTATGAATATAAATAAACAGTCTTCCAACTCTCCAGCCTATAAAATTGTTTAAATTTTAATTATCTACCAAAAATTGTATTACTTTTCAAGATAAGTATCTGTTCTCTTATTATTATTATTATTATTATTATTATTATTATTAATTCTAATATGGGCATCATTTTTTGGACATTGGCTATAATTTGACCTGAGAGTAACAACTGCAAAAGCATGCACTGGTATCATTTAAAGAAAAATCCAGGCTTGTTCTTTAACATAATAATGAAAAATAAGTTCCTTTACATTTAAAATATTCTTTTGAATTAGGAATGCCATGGTCAAGTTTAACTTGCAAAGATAGTTTGCATATTGAAGTGTTGTCAGTTCAACACCTAACTGAAATTAGCTAAAGATGGTGGAGACTAGGTCATCTAAAGTATATTCAATGTGAAATGAATATTGCAGAGGAAAATCTGTAAATTAAAAACCCCCACATGCTCACATACTTGCAATGTATTTTCCATTTGACAACTACGCTTGTTGAAATAATGGCAAGACATTGAATAGAAGCTGCTCTAAACCTTAGTAATATGAGAATTTAAGTCTGTAGAGTTAAATAAGCCACACCAAAGATTTAACATCCCTATCTTGCACAGGTACATTCACTTGGTGGTAGGATTTACAATACCTGAATTAAAATAGACACAGGACTTGAGCCTTCTTATGAGTAGGGACATGTTAGCCTTCCCATGTTTTTTATTTTTGTTGTTGTTTGTTGTTATTGATACATATTTTACTGGTCCACTGCTCTGGCGTACTAGGTGTTTACATGAGGAAAGCTTAATCTAAAAACTGTAAATGGAGTCCAACACAGCTAATTAACAAGGAAGCCAGATTGCCAAAAACTTGGTTTTTAATAGCAGGGAATTCTCCTTGAATAAATGTGTGAATTGAATTTAAGCAAAAAGATAGAAGTGTAAATGTAAAAACAGTACAAAGAGTCGTGTAGAAGAAATAGGAGTATAGAAGTAGCATAGAAGAAATTGTGTAGAGGAAGCAGTAAGAAGTGTAAGGGGAAGAGTAAAATACGGGGAAGTTTAAACCTGCTAGCTGGTCATGAAGGCCATCAAGTTAGAGAGCACCCATAAAAGGGGGAAAAAGACAACCTGATGTATAGAAACTGCTAAACCTTTATATCAGGAGTAAATTGGATCATTAAGAAATATTTCACCAGTATTAAATTTCAAGAGTCAAGGAAAGAATGATAATAGGCTGAAATTCACTTTTTGACTTATGGATTTGTCAGCGAGACTTCATCTTCAGGAGTTGGAGCACTTAGTCAAGATTCTGATCAAATCTATGAACTCATTTCTCAGGAAAAATGTATTTGCACATGAATAAATTGTTTGCAATCAATTTCTAGAGTTTCATTAACTACCAGTGTTACATAGACCCCAAGTTACAGATCTTACCTTAAATAATGTTAATATTTTTTACAGTCTCAAATTGCCACAGTATCTTGTAGAAATTACGGTTTCATTTAATTTTAAAATAATGTAAACCTGGTGGTAAAATATCAAAAAAGAGAAGTCAAGTCAATGGAGTATTTAAAATAGAGAATATTTAAAATATCAGTAAGATTTTTCATTTTGTAAAGGTAGTAAGTACATAGAAAGAAAAATCTTGGCATAAATCTTTTATCACTGTGAGGATTTAATACATTTTGCCTTTGCTTCATGAAAAATAAAATCAATTCTTATACAGGTTTACTAAAAATTTATTTCCCCTAAATTATTTAGCCCTTCAAATAACATGGTTTCTAGAAAAATTCAATTCCCCTTAGATTGAAGATGCATGCTATAATCAATACCATAACATCAGTAAATTCACTATAAAAACTTTGCATGTTGACTTTCTGAAAAACTCATAAAAGTTTTCTGGTTTTGCCTTTTTTTAAATTATAAAATTCATACGTATTTGTTGGAAAATTTTATTCTTTTACTTTTTACTTCAACTGTACTTTTCAAAGATAACCGCCATCAACTGTTGGTGTATATCATTCCTGATATCTACACATATCAAAACCTATATACACATATACACAAACATGCAAGTATGCAAATATACATTCAGAGTATTATGTTAATCATTGATTTTTAAATCGGGAGAATAGTTTACATGTCTAGAAACATAGACATTTTCATTATTTTAAATAATTACCCTCTAAATTTATACACACTCTTTTCTTTTGTGTTTAATGAATGAAACAATTTAAGTGAATCAGAGAAAATAAAATTGCCATGACTTATTTTTTCCACCAGATATGAAAGACAAACCACAATTTCCCTAATACATTCCTAAGCATTTTGAACTCCCTAAACTCTCACTAATGGACTTAGTAGAACTGCACTTGATATATTGATGACCTTCTTAAACAGCAGAATAGAATCTATTCCAACACGAGATTACAATGTGTGTTATGTATTAGCTACAGGGAATTCTTGCCTTCAGCCTGACCCATTATGGCTGGAATTTATTGCAGGCTGAGTTCTATCTGTACTGCCAACAGTGGCGCAGGGAGCTAAAGCTGGGAGGGAGGAGAGTTCCGGGTGACCTGGGTGTCCCTGATTGATGGGCACTTACAGGTCTAAGGGGGCTCAGCGCAACATGCGTTTGATCCTGTACTTGCAAAGGCTGCAACCTTGCTGTCCTCGTGCTTCCACTTGTAGAATCAGAGGTGGCGATGAAATGCTTTTATAGGTCTCTCCTGCAATATTGAGAAGACAGATAACCTTAGGAGAACATGATTCAACTGGTTGTCTTCCAGAAGGTGTGCCAAAGGCTAATAGTACATGCATTTATTGGTTTTTACTTTACGATTGAAATATGCTAGACTTTTCTTCAATGGCCCCTAAAGCAAAACACTTTAAAACTGATAGTAAAGATGGAGGTCATCTAATTCGAACTGTTTCCAGAAAACTTCCAAGACCTAGTCTTATTAAAGAATCTTTTTTTTCCCCCCTCAAGCTTGCAGATTTTTAATGATGGAGCTTGTCTTATAGGATAGTCTATTCTATTCTGTACCATTTTGGATTAATGGAAAACCACTACTTATACTGAAAACATATGCTTTGTAATACATTTTCTTCATTGTTCTTAATTCAGCTCTCTGGGACCGAATGAACAAACTGCAAGCTCGCTGTATCAATTCACAGCCACCATTCAGATGTCTAGCGAATATTGTGTTTTTTAGCTTAAACATCCTCAGATTCTAACACACACTTGAAGGTGTTCAGATTTCACATCTCACTCACCCAGAATATGGTATTTATTATAATCCACCTATCTCTGCATCTGAGATGATTAATGAGTATGAAGTTTGTATTATTTTTCCAGCAGTAAACTCAACAGTGTTGGCATGTAAACTCAATTTTCATTTTACATCTAGATTATATAGTTAGTAGGTTATAGAGCTAAGTCTGGAAGCCAAGCAGACTCAGATATACATAGTCATCTGTCCTAGCCACAGTGCTAGATCCTGGGTAGAAAGATTTAGCCAGGACTGAAACAACACTCCAGGTTTTGTGGAGCTTCAGTCTAGTGAAGGGAGACATGGTATCAGGCTGGAGACATGGTATTTTTGAAGGGGTGGTAAGAACAGGCCATTCTCATAAAATGATATATTTAGAGAGAAAAATTTTAGGAGCTTGAAAAAGATTTTTAAAATTACAAAGATATATATTTTTAGTGTTAAACTCTTTGACTCTAGAGTCAAAGAGATGTAGGTATGCATCCCAGTCTGCAAGCCCTAAGCTATGGGACCTGAGTCTCTAAGTCCCCCTTTGAAGACACTTTCCTCCTTCAATAAATTCATCATAAAACATAATTAAGCAATTTAGCACATATTTAGGTATACAGTGTTTATTGAAGTATCATTTATAATGATAAAAACTGACAACATAAAACATCTCATTATAAGTTTTTACTTAGACAAATTATGCTATAGACTTTAAGTAGAGTGGGTTCTGTTAAATCGCATAATGTAGTTACATAGTAGTATACACCAAAATCTTATAGTAGATCTATATTTAGAAATATGGGCTGATATTTGCTGTGTGTGTGTGTGTGTAATGGATGTATATTTGGAGAGGGGGAAAGATTAGCAAAATTAGCATTTAAATGGATAGAATGGGTAAGTGTGTTTGATTGGATTGTGAATGGATTCTTTCCTTTTGCTTATCTAACTTTTTATTTTTATCAGAAATCAATGTATAATATTTTAGCAAAAAATATACATAGACACAAATTCTATACATTCTTTCCCCAAGAATTTTATCATTAACACATTGTTTTTATAAATTAGAAGTTCATATCATTGCTTCTTTGGGGCAAAATTTGTTTTATCCCATCAAATCTCAGCATTAATTTTGTAATTGTATTTATCACCAATCTTCTAATTGTGAACATGATGCCACTTAAGACCTTATATTTTGAGACACAAATTGAACAATGGAACAATCATGATTGTCTTCTCTTGTCTTAAAATAGTGCAAATTGGATCAATTTTTGTAGATTATTAACATGTAAAAATGAACAAGCATAAACAATTTTATTAAATAAGTGTTTTTGCAATAATAATAATAATAATTTTTTTAAAAAAGATACAATTTCTGCATTGCAGCCACCAATGAACATACACTCCATAGTGGTGCAAGTCCAGTGTGTCAACAAAAAAGTGGGGACTGTTATCTACCATGAAGTTCGAATTGTGGTGAGAGACAGGAATGACAACTCACCCACATTCAAGCATGAAAGCTACTATGCCACTGTAAATGAGGTCAGTTTCCATGCACTCTCTCTTTGCATCCTTCTAAATACATATAATAACTGTGTGCTATTAATGTTTTGAAATATTTTGAAATTATTATTTTATAATAATAGGCTTACCTGTTTAGAAATATCAAGAAAACATTTTAAGGAATAGTGCTCTAGAAGAATTAAGGTCTGGATGACTTCTAACATGATTTTAGGAATTCACTTTGCTACAGGAAAAATTTGACTTATTTGTAATAATGACCAAAATATTAATACTCATGATCATCTTGGAAATGTTATGCCTGAATCCACAAGCATGCTTACTGAGGCTCAATGGGAGCTGTTTATTCTCATTGTAAGGTGATGAACAAATTTATTTCCATATCTCTGAAGTGGTAGCAGTAATTAAATACGGGCAGAAAAGATCTATTTAAGATTCTATTAATTTAAAAGTATTTCCTCAATTTTAAAATCAAGTTTTAGAATATTCAAAATATTTAAATATAAGTCACAACTAAACTTTTATAAGAAAATGCTGATCAAATTATATAAAAAAAAAAATTTAAAGTAGCTTTACTGCTTTTATTAGAACATATTTTTATTAGTTTGCTTTGTTTTGTTTATTTTTTCTTTGAGCCAAATTCATAAGTCAAGAATCCATTTTATTTTCTTTAAAACAGCAGTTATTCTATTGTAATTTTTTGTTAATTCTGTTGTTAGAAAATATTTGCAAAATCCCTCTAATATCATCCATTATGTGTCCTTTAACAAAAAAAGGAACCACATTTTAGCAGTTCTTCTTTACCTCCAAGATGCTCTTTTTAACCTTAAAATATGTACCTCCTGTTTAGGAGGAAATCAGTCTAATTAAGGGTATTAAGCACAGCATTGGGTCTTTAACCTCTACAAGCCTTTTGAAATTATTAGCATGTATTCTACTTATTTCAACATCCTCCTATTCATAACAAATTAAGAAATGGTGTTTTTTGTTATCTGAAACTTATAGTTTGTATTACTTAAAAACAGACAAACCATAAACTGCTCTTTTAAATTTAACAGGACAAGTTACTGGTCAGTCAAAGCTTAGCCTTTTTGAGCTATCTTTATTTAAGAGGTTTCTGCTAAAACAGGCATGCTAATTAATGTAAATAATCAGGTTACATGATTAACTATGTTGGCATCTCATTTTAGCATCTGAAGTATAGTATTTCAGTAAAGATTTGCTTTGTTTGAGTGTTAACTTCATTTGGGCATAAACTTATTTTCAGATGAATTATGTTAGGCAACAGATCTAATTGTAAAATCTATTCTTGGGCCATATTTAACTGTTCCTGGATCCATATATTTAATTTTTTGTAAAGAAATATATAATTTATAATATTCAATTTGAATTTCAAATATTAAATGTAAAAATGTGATTTAAATAGTTCCACTCATCCCATCCAACCTTTACAGCGCCTTACTGAAAAATAACCTTTTCAAATTCTATTTTAATCGTGCCACTCTCCTATTCAAAAACTGTAACTTCACAGTATTGTCAGGAAAAAGGCCATCTGTCTTCATTGGCTGACTTGCAAGGCCTTCCCTAGTCTGACATGCTGTCAGTGTGTTCCTAGCTTCAAATTCTCCTTGATGAAGCCTCATTTCTTTCAGAATTATGTCTTCATCTCACAAATATTTCCACTTCTTGGGCTTTGCTCACACTGCTCGTTTCACTTAGAATGAGATCCTTCCTGCCTCACAAGTCTCCAGGTTGTATTCATCTTTTCAAGATTAACTCAAGGCCTAATTCCATATCCTGTTTCGAAAGCCGTCCCCAACTATTCACATTCATTCATCTTCAAGTTCTCGGGGCTCTAAGCTCCTGCAGCATCTGGGTACATGTCAATTACAGTCATAAAATTTAGAGAAATTTTACCTTAAACATGATTCGCATAGGCCCAGGTTTCTTTTCAAAGCCGTCCATATATGGTTTCTCAGTGCACCTCCCTATAGCCAACTGAGACATCCCTGTTCTGCTGGTACTATGCTCATATCTTCTGTGGCTTGATAATAGTATCCCCCTCTTTGATTTTGCTCATACTCTCGTATCTATTTTCTTGAAAAAATCAAAAGTTTACTTAAACCTCCAAACATAATCACAAGGAAGAAACCAAATTTAACTATTTTTCTGATCATTTATCTGAGCAGTTCTTCCATGGTAGTACTTTTCTTGGTTTCATTGGCTAGGATGGAAATATATGTTGCCATTGGGAAAATACATAGACATTACATAGATATACATGTATATATGTATATGTGTGTATACAGCTACAATGCTGCCTGTAAAATAAAATTAAATGAAATACATTTTACTCTTCTGTAGAAGATAGCAAAATATTTTCTATGTTAGGTCTCCTTTTAGTCTAAGGCATGCAGTTAATGCAGAAGGATCTAAATTGGTTTTTTAAATAAAAAAAAAAATCACTCAGGATTTAATAGATTGTTGGTGTCAAAATATTTTACACTTCATTAAAATCTAACAGACAGGTATAAAGTCATTGTCACAGATGTGTAAAAGAAGTTTCTAAATTAAAGTCCTGATTCATCACTCTCATGCTCACTATGAGAACACTGAGGCCCGGAGCAGTAGCAAGAATTGACTATGTCACACATTAAACTGGTCACAAGGTTGGGCATAAAACCCATGCTCTCGGTTCAGTTATCCCTTCACTGCTTATTAATAGACATCCTATCAACTAAATTATAACCATTTTTATGTAACTGATTTAAAAATAAATATCAAAGCTTATGTATACAGTATTATATCATAATATTATAGTCACAATCAGTGCTTTTATGACCACATTAAATATCAGTCTCTCACACTCTCTGTAAACATGTTCTTCTATTAGTGTGTCAAAAATTCTAATGCCTGTATCCAAATGCTGAGCAAGGATTATAACAAGGTTTATAATTCCTTGTTTTGGAGCAAGACATAGGACATTGCAAGTATTTTTCTCTCTCTCTGGGTACTTGGAGACTTTCTCTCAAGATGAACATCTTGCCCAAGATGTATAATAGTTGTAATAGCAGGCATAACACAGGAGGTATTTAATATTAGCATATATCATATGCTGGGTTAATTAGCATATTTATTTTACCCTACTTTAAATGCTGTTATACTTACTTCTCCTGACATGGCATGATAATGTCCTTCAACAATACTCATTAGGTTAATATGCTCATTAATTTTTAAAAATTGGGTTCTAAAATATTTGTGGTTTTTTAAGGCTTAATTAAATGATTTAAAACATTTTAATGATACTCCCAATAAGCAGGAACCAAAAGCTGAATTTCAGCTAAATTAAACCATAGAAATGTATGAGAATCTCTCTCTTGTTTACTCTCTCTCTCTCTCTCTCTCTCCACACACACACACACACACAAACTTTTAAGTCTACCTTATTTAATTTTTTGGCTAAGTGTTGGTTCAAATGTATATTATATATTTATAAAAATTAAATGTAATTTAAGTGGATAAATCTCTGTCTTCAAAAATACTTATAACAAATAATATGTTCAAAGTTTAGACTTTGTTATAATGAAAATGATTAATGTAATGGTATCCTTATGATCATGTTTTCTGCTATTTATTAAAAATATATCAATTATTTAGACCTAAAAATATTTTAATAAAGTTAATGGTATACCCATATAACCCACATCCAATTTTCCCTGCTGTTAACATCTTTCACTAGTATGGTATATTGCTTAATAACTAATGAACCAACAGTGAAACATTATTTACTCAAATCAAATTTTATTCAGATTTTCTTAGTTTTTAACTAATGTTTTTAGTTCCCTAGCATTTTCTTAACTTTAATTATCTTAATAATTTTCAAGAGTGGGACAGTTTATAGATTATTTTTCTTATTTTGGGTTTACCTGATGTTTCTTCATGATGACACATTTTGTTCAGGAATGCCACAAGATTTATGTTGTGTTCTTCCTAGTATGTAAGAGAGACATACAGCATCAATGTGTTCCATTACTAGTAGTGTTAGCTTTTATTGATTTAGGCAGTTAGTGTCTGCCTGTTTTTTCTACTTTATTTATTAATTATTTTGTAATTGATAATTAGTAAGTACTTAAAACTATTTGGTGAGGAGTGACTGTAAGACTTTGTAAATATCCTGTTTGTTATCATATCTTCACTCACACTTTTATTAGTGATTTTTGAAGCATTGATTTGTTAAGAAACCATTGATGAAAATGCAAATTATTGTGGTTGTATATATTTTCAACCTTTCATTTTTTGCCCTTTGATCACTTATTGATTGCTTTTTTTTCACACATTATCAAATGCACTTACAATAAAGATTTGATTACTAATGAAAAGGTTAGCATACTGAAATCATGGTGAATATGGGAATTTATGAAATAATTTGTTTGCTGAGAACCAGCCTGTTTTTCAATAGCAGTAATTATTCAGTATGAGTCTTCTAAAATGTAGGCACCAGGTAGGTTTGATTTCTTTGTTTTTCTGTAAAATATCTCAAAAGCATTTTTCCTTGGGACTAAACATAATTTATCTTTGATGGAATACATCATCTAAATTGCATCATTTCAGATTATCTGTGTATCTTGGGTTTCCTTATGTGTCAGGTTATTTTATCTCCTCTTTCATTTCCCCTCTTCTCAAAAGTTTACTAATAGCAAATTATGAAATTTCTGAAATAATATATTTTATAGTGCTTGAGAATTAACACTTTGAAGTCAGACAGTCGGTGTTGCCCTCTTTATCTGCAAAATATTAGAATTATGACATCAAGCAGAAGCTCTCTTAGCCTAAAGTTGCTTAACTATAAAATAAGTATAATAACAAAAAATAATGTGACATGGTTGTATTAAGGATTAGCAGTGATGATGCGTTTTTACAGTAATTAGTACAGCTTTTGGCCATCTTTTCTTGCGAGCCAACTCTGACTTGGAAATATACTTTATAAGGAGTGATATATTTAAAAACCAAGGGATCTTCACAAATGATATGCAAAAAATAAATTTGTAAACAGGCAGTAATTAGTGGAGCACCATTAAGAATGCCACCTTTCCTCTCAACGGTGAAATGACATTATCTCTGAGTCTGTCCAACCTGAGCTTTCACTTTCCTGACCAAATTCTTTTAGCTTCACGCTATTCTGTCACATTGCATCTGACTGTATCATCTCCTCCCATTTAAAACATGCATTTTTGAAAATCTGTTTTTATCAGAGTAATTCTGGTAGATGGAAGCGCACAGATGGCCTCCATGGTGAAGCATAGTAATGAGATTCTGTGTATAGTTAAGTATTTAAAAAACATTTTTATATGTTTTTATTATAATTTTTATATATAATTAGGTGATTTTTTTTATACACGTTAAATAAAAATTTTTGTTTAAGAAACATAGTCCACAATGTAGGAAACTTGATGAATATCTCCAGCTATTCATGGAATAAAAATCGTGGGACCTTCAGAGCCATCCCCAGTCACAGAACTTCTCTGAATAGACAGTAGTAGCATTTAATCTACAGCACCCAGAAGCTTCTGAGGGAAGAAACAAGACTAAGCCCTAGTTCCTTTCACTGGTCCCACTGCCTCTCCTCCAGGGAATTTGGAACATTCTTTCTGGAAAGCAGGATACAAACAAGTAAGGGAGGGAACAAGAAGAGAGTAAAGTCAGGGAAAGAAGCACATAAAATATGTTTTCTACTTTAAGCATGTAAATGGAATCAATGTTTCAGATGTTCTAAAGGAGTTAAGAATTCAACTATTTAACCTCCTTCAATTTTGAGAAGCTCTTATACACATATATTCAATTTAAGATGAATCATTCTTTCATTTTTATTAAAGAAGAGTAGAGCTACATATTACTCTCTCTAATAATAATCTCTTCTCATTTTGAAGATACTAATCTACATGAATTTGCCTTTAATAATTTTTTCAGAGGAAAGGATTTTCAACATTAATTATCTAGCTTCCATAGTAAAAAATGGAGTGAAGATTTTAATCACAGGCGCAAAAACTATTTATGTTAAAGGAACATGAAGAACAAATGTGATTTCTTTCTAATTTTTTTCTCTTTGATTTTAATGAATCACTGCAAGATAACATCCACTGATTTTGAATTTTAAAAATGTGTACTAATTGCTACCAATGCTAGAAAGATTTAAGATAAACTTCAAAGAAACTTTTGATTTGAACAAATGTTTGAATAAAACAAATGTTATATTAATGAGTTGATACAAAACCAATATAATGGTCATAGAAACAATACATAATTATAGCTTCACAGATATGTAACTTCATTATTGTGGGAAAAAGCTTAAGTTCTCAATGTGGTTCCACTAATTACTACCTGTTAACAAATTTATCACTCTATTTTATTGGTGAATACCCCCTTGGTTTTCAAATATCTCACTATTTCTATATCATCTGACTGCCACATGAAGATTTCAACACCCACATAATATTTAAAAATTCACAAAATACCAGTAATGAGAATAAGAGTAATGTGTATATAGTTATATTTATGTAATATGTGTATTCACATAGATATGTACATAAAGAAAATTAATGAAATAGGATTTTGAAATCAACTATTTTAAAAAATCATTTTGTGTATTCCAACTCTTATTTTTCTTACATTTCATTGGAACCCTTTTTGTCTCACCAGACTTTCCATATTAGCACAAAATCCCTTGTCTACTTTTTCCTTAGCTATTTATATTAAATTAGTTTCAAATATTCCAAACCCTAGCTCATATCTGAGCAGGCTGACCATCTGTAGATCACGTATATAATGTATACAGCTTAATTACTGATCCATTTTAGTTCTGATGTTTTAATTCAGTAATGACACAGTTATTTTCTTTGGCAACAAATACCTTTGATGAAACACTTTAAGTTTGTTTTTTTAGATATCTGGAAACAAATTGTCATTCAATTTTAAAATTGCATAATTTAAAAATCAAATCATAGCTATATAAGGATGATAGAATTTTTATAGGAGAGAGCAATGTCTTTTGGGACAGAGGTCACACTAAAAATATATAAATATTGGCTTGGAAGCCTTTTAGTTAACTAACATTTCCACTAAACCCATCTCCCAATGGTCTTTCAGTGCCACATGTGCTATTTAAGCTGTCTCCTCTCACTTCATTCTCAGGTCTCTTTGACCTGCAGAAAGTCAAAAGTTTGCCTTTTAAAGATGCCTGCCTGGAGGACTGACTTTATAAATACCCACTGAATGAAGTGGGATGCTGAAATTTACCACTCTTGTACTTTGTACTTTGTACTTTTGGTATATATTTTAAAATCATAATTGTATTTTGTTTATCTAAATCAGAGGCTACAAACTGAAGCAGTTACTGTGTCAGTGGATGTATTTTGTGCATTCCATTAAATGTATAATTTCATTATTTAAAATCTGTTGCCAACCTTAGCATGAAGAGGTTTCTTATAAAATTAGACTGTTGGAAGACCTAATAACATTGGTCCCTTATTCCATTATGCCAAATATTTGCTGGGGCTAAGCTGGTTCCATTAAGAACAGGCTTGTTGAAGGCGATACATAAGTAAGTTGAAATGTGACTAAGTAAGGACACTCAGCTAAAGCTTGAGGAATGGAGACCCTGGATGCAGGGACATGCTGTGCAAAGACCTACAGTTAAGACAAAACAACCGTGATTCTATGGTGGAGATCAATAAGAAATAAAGCCAAACACCAAATCTTGATTATATATGCCCCATTAAGTTTTGTTGTTGTTATTTTAATCCAAATGAAAATACATGACATCTCACCAAGTGCTGTCACATGAGGGCTTTCTATTCCACCAATACTCCAGGCACTGAACAAACGCCTAGCTTTCTTTCTCATCTGGTAGATGGGGCATCATTGTCTTCAACTCTCTTCCTTAAACTTGCCCTTTGCATGTAATTACCAACCTGGATGTCATTGAGCTCTCTGAAATGGCTTTTCATTTTAAAATAGAGTAACTCACTTCCACATACGATTTAAAATCTAGCTTGTAGATAATGCATCGAGGGCTTTTTTTAAGGAGGAACAACAGATGTATTTTCTCCACAGAGGCTAAGGTGCTAATGGTTATAAATTGGTCCAAATGTGCTTCGGTCTGAACCTGGGCCTTCTGTTTCTCTAACCTGGGCCTTCTCTCTCTCTATCCCAAAGCAAGGACCATGATTTTGGAAATTTCAGACTTGATAGGCTCTTACGTAAGGCTTGCAAGTGTTCTTTTAAATGCCTTCTGACCTGTGGTTGTGGGCAGCTGTCTACTCCTCTTTTGTGCAATAAAGGGCTGATTTTTGTGCTGGAACACTTCTGGCATGCTGATGATGCAATGAGAATTGACAGTTTTTCTTTTCTTTTCAGCTCACCCCAGTTGGCACCACAATATTTACAGGATTTGCAGGAGACAATGGAGCTACAGACATTGATGATGGCCCAAATGGACAGATAGAATATGTTATTCAGTACAATCCAGATGATCCGGTATGTAAATATCCACTGGTAATGTGACTTCACTATTAGGAATAAAATCGGCGTTTACTTCACCTGATACTTATTGTTTATTCTATTATTCAGTTCCTAGAACCACATTCGTAATACTAGTATAATTAAATATTATCTCAAAATCGCATTCTTTTAATGGTGTGCTGTACGGACTTTGAAAAGCTAATTTTTGGTGGTATTTCTAGGTAAGAATTTAAAATGTATGTTAGGTTTAATATGGCATTTTTACTAAGTGTCCATTATGTTTGTGGGCCCCTAAGCATTCTAAAGAAATAACTGGACATGCTGTAACCACTGTGATTCATATACTTGATGGAATTTAGAAATTAATAAGTCTACAGTCGCCGCTACCACCGATGGAACCTAAGGTAGAGAAGAAGACAGAGCTTCTAGCTAGTTTTTTAGGCTGTTAAATTGTTTCTTCCAGTGATATATTATATTTAACAAAGATGAAATCAGAATTGTTTTGTTGAAACTAAAGCTGGTGTCCTGACTGCCGTCTTTTCTTCCTCTTTTCCCAAGACAGCTTCTCAGAACATCATGGACTCCCCAAAGCATAGTTTTAAAATCACTTTTTAAATGAGTTTTCTAACTTAATACTTCTCCTTTATGTTACTATTAGGAATATGAAAAGTGGTGAAGATGATATTATATCCTTATTTTTAAATTATATATTTCTTATATAAGCTTTAAACAAACAAACAAAAACGATTGTGCTTGTTCAACCTAAGACTTCACAGTAAGATCTACCTCACAAGTTTATGGTGAGAATTAAGTGAATTGTGAATTAATTTTCTCATTTTATTCTCACAAATCAATTGATCATTAGTATCTCTAGTGCTCAGGAGAGAAAATGGCTCACAGGAGAAGCGATTTGCCTGGTATCACACAGGCACTTCTAAGCTATATAGTCAGAACTCTAATTTCAGAGTGGTATGTGCTCCATTCTTTCTCTATTGTGTTCTAATACAACAGTTGTGTTAAATTTTTCCAAAAAGTTAGATAATTAAAAATGAAAAAATAAAACAAAACAAAAAAACATGGGCATAGTAGGGTCTAGGGAAGATGGGGAAGGTGTAGAGTGTTATGGTTTTTCCCCTAAAAAATGTGTCTCCACATGTTTGTAGGAAAAGGCAGTGAAACCAAGAGATGGGGAAGTAATGAGAAAGTGTCATATAAAGACAGTAAGGATGAAGGGTTACCCAAGACATGGAGTGGAAAAGATCAAAGACATAGAGGAGAAAAGGGCAAGAGAAACAGGCTTTCCTTAAAAGTAGAAACAGACCGCTGACTGCACATTTTATTTCTAAACCATTTATTTTCTTTACTTTTTAGGCTTTTAAAAGAATTAATTATATGTGAGTGCCATGTTCCTAGCTTACATTTTGGGAAGGTCATTTCCTAATCTTTACTCCTCAAGTTGTAAAAATGAAACCTCCCAGCCAAGTATAGAATGGCCAAACCATTGTTTTTTAGGGAAACATTTATTACATTGCATTGAAAAACCTATCAGAGGTTTAGAAATAGTGTGAGATAAAATGTGCTACTTAGAATCTATCTTTTTGAAGTTTTGTGAGGCTGAAATTTCTTGTTAGCTGTGCAGTAGTTCCTTCTGAATGCTTTCTCTTTCAGGGATTTTTAGGCTTGGCATCAAATACAATACATACCTTTTACTGCCTACAGATTGGATAAGCCAATCAGCCACATGCAGTTTCTAAATTACATTTTAAAAAAAGTCCTTCAGCAAGCTAGCACTACAGTGAAATAAATAAAGACATCCTCTGGGCATGGTTCTAATTCAATGAGTCAAAATAAGACATCATGACAGCACTTAATTTAGGGCATATTGGAGGAGAAAACATGAACCAGTCACGTCCTTACAGAAAGAATCCATCTTTCGTCATCAGAGAAACTTAGTGTAAACCTCAGTGCCAGTTTTTTCTCATATAAGATCTATGAGAAAGAAATACCTAATGATTTTAATATTCTACCACTGTTCTATTTTTAGTAATTCTGCTTATATTAAAAGGGACAAAATATTCTCCTACTAACTTCCTAATTTAAAAAAAGTATGTACTACAAACATATTTAACCAAAAATGTGGCCCCCTCTGGCTTCAAAAACCACAATTATAATTTCAAATTAATCTTACACTTTCAGTTAAATTATAAAACGTGTAGATTGCTCTGTTCTACTAAAAACTCTTAGAATTTTGTTGTTGTTTTGGGTTTTTTCATCTGATGCTACATTAATCACAAATCAATGACCTGGATTTCATTCAGCTCACAAACATTTGGTTTGGCCATACATTATTTTAAACACTTTTTTGAGCCAATCATTAAATTTCACATTCAAATCTTGGTTTCTCTTCTCTCTTAAGAAATAGAAATATGACAACACTGGTCCTGATTTCCAATAAGACAAGAATCAGCTAGAATTGAAAGGCTATGTTCTCATGAGGAATGAATCCCTCCTGCTCAGATAGTATTTGTATAGCTGCTTGTACCCCAAGGGGTTGCATTCCTTTACAGAATCCTCTTTATCCTTGGAGAAATTTGCAAAAGTCACTTCTGCCTTACAGTAATACAAAGTATTTTAAATCAATTCTTCCCAATAATTTAAACACTGGCCTTCAGTGTTTCTTATAAAAGAAGCCAATGGAAATTTGAACCATGTTTCCCAGTATGCAATGTACCATTTTTCTCTAGCTGTTCTGAAGTTTTTCTTTTAATCTTGAGTGTTTGCCACCTTAACCATGAAGTGCCAAAGTGTAGTGTTTTTGGTTTTAGTTTTGGTTTTTAATTATCTATTTTGGGGTAGGTTACTGAACTTTAATGTCTGAATTTGTCTTTCACCAGTTAGAGGAATTATCAGTCATTATTTGTTTAATATTTTCATGACGCTTCTTCTTTTGAGACTTCAATTACAGGGATGTTAGGCATTTAAATATTGATCTACAGGCACAAGCTGTTTTCAAATGTTTTCATTATATTTTAATCATGTATCTGCAACTGTCTATTTTCTACTGATGTGTATTCAAGTTCACTGTCTTCTCAGACATCTCCATTCTGATGTTAAACATAAATCAATGGTGGTTTGTGTGTTTTTTAAAGTCAGATAGTATAATCTTCTGGTCTAGATTTTTCACATTTTTTATAGTTTCTATTTCTTGGTTGTGATTTTTCTTCTTTTCACTTATAATGGGAATATTACTTTTACATCTCTCAGCACAGAACTAGCTATAACTAGCTGATTTAAAATCCTTGTCTGCTTGTTCTAACATTGGTCTTCCCTGATTTTTTGTTCTCCTCTTGAAAAGAGATTGCATTTCTTGGTTCCTCATATGTCAAGTTGTTTTGGACTCTGTCCTGGACATTGTCAATGTTATATTATGGAGAGACTCTTGAGTCCATTACATTCCTCTGAGAAGACTTTTGTTTGATTGTTTATTTTAGCAGAGAACTTGGTTGGACTCAAAGTGAAAACTTCATGGGTACTGCTCTAATCTCAATTCAGTATATATATTTTTTTCTTAGTTTGCCTGCTTTTAGTGTGTCCCATGCAGATGTGGTTTTAAGATCAATTAAATATTTGGACATAGATTTTTTTACTGAATTTATTGGGTGGCATTTGTTAATAAAATTATATAGGTTTCAGGTGTACAATTCTATAATGCAGGGTGTCCGAAAAATGTATACACATACACTTTTTGATAACTCAATTGATGTTTCTTTCTTTTCAGATTTAACCCATTGGAATTAATAATTATCCAAAGTGTCTACACATTTTTGGGGGCTACCCTGTATATCATCTATACTTTGCATTGTGTGTTCACCACCCAAAATCAAGTCTCCTTTCATTACCACTTACCCCCTTTCACCTTCTGCCTCCTCCCATCCCCTTTCCCTCTGGTAATCACCTTACTGTTGTCTGTGTCTATGAGTTTGTTTCTATTTTGTTTGTTTATTTTGTTCATTAGATTCCACATATAAGTGAAATCATATGGTACTTGTCTTTCTCTGACTAGCTTATTTCACTTAGCATAATATGCTCCAGGTCCACCCCTGCAGTCGCAAAAGATAAGATTTCCTTCTTTTTATGCCGAGTAGTATTCCATTGTGTAAATGTACCACAGTTTTTTTACCCACTCATTTACTGATGGGCACTTGGGCTGCTGCCACAGTTTTGCTATTGTAAGTAACACTGTAATGAGCATAGGGGCGCATATATTCTTTCAAATCAGTGTTTCCGTTTTCTTCGAATATATTCCCTGAAGGGGAATCGCTAGGTCGTAAGACAGTTTCATTTTTAATTTTGTACGGAAAGTTCATATTGTTTTCCACATCGGATGCACTAATCTGCATTCCCAGAGACAGTGCATGAGGGTTTCCTTTTCTCTACAGCATCCTCTCCAACACTTGTTGTTTGTTGATTTATTAATGATTGTGGTTCTGATAGGTTGAGGTGTTATCTCATTGTGGTTTCTATTTTCATTTCTCTCATGATTAGTGAGGCTGAGCATCTTTTCATATGTCTATTGGCCATTTATATGTCCTCTTTGGAGAAGTGTCTATTCAGATACTTTGACCATTTTTTAATTCGATGTTTTGGGATTGAGTTTTATTTTTTAATAAATTTTGGATATTAACCTGTTATCAGATATATCATCAGTGAGTGTGTTCTCCCATTCAGTGAATTGTCTTTTCATTTTGTTAGTGGTTTCCTTTGCTGGGCAAAAACATTTTAGTTTGATGTAGTCCCATTTGTTTATTGTTTCTTTTGTTTCCTTTGCCTGAGGAGACATATCAGGAAAAATATTGTTGTGAGAAATGTCCAAGATTTTACTGCCCATATTTTCTTCTAGGATTTTTATGGTTTCAAATATGACATTTCAGTTTCTAATCATTTTGAGTTTATTCTTGTTTATGATATAAGAAGGTAGTCTCATTTTATTTTATTTTTTTGCATGTATCTGTCCAATTTTTTCAACACCATTTATTGAATAGACTATCTGTACCCCATTCTTGCCTTCTTTGTCAAATATTAATTGACCATAAAGGCATGGGTTTATTTCTGGGCTCTCTATTCTGTTCCATTGATGTATGTGCCTGATTTCATGTCAGTACCATGTTGTTTTGATTACTGTGGCCTTGCAGTATAGTTTGATATCAGGCAGCATGATTCCTCCAACTTTGTTCTTCTTTCTCAAGATTGCTGTGGCTATTCAGGGTCTTTTGTGGTTCCATAAAAAATTTTTGGAATATTCGTCCTAGTTCTGTGAAATACATCATTGGTACCTTGATGGAGAGACTATTTTATCAATCTTCTAAATGGCACTGATACACAAGAGTGATGTAAGGACTTTTTAAGGATGAGAGACTGATCTTATAAATTATATTATTTCAAGGCATAAAGACACCATCTTACACTGAGGGAAAGAATGTTGGAGTTTACCCTTATGATGTGCATGTTACCAGGAAGAAACTCCATTCCAGACAGGGAGGAGACTTAACTAATGAGCAGCAGTTCTCAGGCCTGAATAAAAAATAACCTATAACAATTTCTTTTTTTTTAATTTTTACAAAAACAGTGTTTGGATTTAATAGTTGTATTTAATACTTGAAAATGCTGAGAATACAGAGTTGGCACCAGTGTTGAAAAAGGATATTATGTAGAATCACAACTTGGAATAATTGAACCCTTTGGTGATAAAACAAATGCTTAAAAGATAATATAACAGAGAAGATTTTCAGATACCTAGATTTTGATTTAGGCGTAATATATAAAAAAAAAACTATTACAAGGAACAAGTTTCTTGGTTATCACTATCAAAGGACTCTGATAAAATGCATAGATCAGAATAAAAAGGTTTTAGAAGTAAGAATAGTAAATCTGAAGCACACACTCATGTTCTATTTTCAGATGATAAGCATACTCTCTGCAACTTTAAAGGAGACTAAACTACACTATCAAATTCCCTAATGCATCTTAAATTCAGATGATTTTTGGATCCGTATCTTTAACTATTTGCAGACATCCAACGACACCTTTGAAATCCCCCTCATGCTGACTGGAAATGTCGTGTTAAGGAAGAGACTCAACTATGAAGATAAGACGCGCTACTATGTCATCATTCAGGCTAACGTGAGTATTCAATTCCTCTTACTTTTCTCCGGTGAACTTATGAAGTAAAGGACTTGTTTAAAATGTATAAGTGCTCTTACAGCGGTCAGTGTAATTTGCGGCCTCAGCGGGGTAGCCCTGCCCACAGGGTAATTTGTATATGATATTCTCCTACATGGCCAATGAGATGGAATGGGGTGTGAAGATTGTAAACTTCACTCTCTGAACCACTTGTACCCACTCTTCAATAATTGGTTTTTAGCTCATGCTGAAGTGTTCTCAAATCATGATCCTCCAAACAACTGAAGTAGAATCACTTTGGGAGCATATTAAAAATGTAGATTCTTGGACCAAACCTCAGACCCTCTGAATAAAAATTTTAGAGGGTAGAAGTGGAAGACCTGCATTTTTTATTAGCTCCCCAGGGGATTCCAAAGTGCACTAAAAGTAGAGAACTGCTGGATTGGAAATATTTTCCCTCATGATGATGTGTGAACAGTAGTAACAGAAAGCCTGAAAAACATTTGCTTATACAGCTTTGACATTTATTATTATTATTAATATTATTATTATTATAATAAAATCCTTAGATTCGTTCAAATGTTGGTTTGACAGCTCAAGTATATCACCAAGGATTTGGGTTCCTTCTATCCTTAAATTCTGCCCTTCCCCAGAAATTTGGTTATTTTTCCAATGCCTTGTGTGCCCAGTGCTTGTGAATATTATAGCCATAAGCACAACTGAGTGTAAGCAAGTGGAAAGAGTGGTAGAGCAGGACTCTTTCTATGTTTGTTGATTCTGGCTCCTTTTACCTGAGAGGACACTGTCCCAGTGTCCTTTCCCACCCAGCTTCCCCATACAGACCTGGATCACATAGTCAGTGTAGCAGAAAGGAAAGCTGAAGAAGTCTGTGTGTGGTAAAGGGGCTGAAATCATCATCTCTGGATGACAGCAAGTATGGTTCATTTTCTGGGGCTGGGAACATTGATGGCCTGAAAAATAAAATTGACCTGAAAAATAAAATTGTTGGCAGTGAGAAGAATAGAGCTAGTATTTTAGGAAGAAAAATTAAGAAGACTGGCCACAGATAGCTCTAAACATTAAAAAAGTCCCATAGCGAGTGCCAGGGCCACCCATATTCTCTAAAGGTCGTGAGACTCTGAAGCCATCTTGTGTCTTTAAGGACCCTATGCATTGTAACCTTAGCCATATACTGTAGCAGAACAGGAAGCCAGCGGGGAGTGGCAAATGGAAAGAATCCTCCACCAGCTATTCTGAACACGTTTACAGCGGCCCCCCTTGTCTTCAGTTTCCCTTTCTGTGGTTTCAGTTACCCTCTGTCAACCATGGTCTGACAATAAAGAAGAATGTCCACAGTCTCTACTTTTTCAATATGTAATTTACTTAAGTCAGTGGGTTATTAGAGCTGAAAAGCTGGCTCATACTTGCTTGGGGTCAGTTGTGGGTATCTCTTCCCAAGTCTGAGTTCAGTGACCTCACATTTGTGACCATAGTGGGAGAATTTACAGTTTGAAAAGTGACAAATGCTACAGATCAGAGATTCTTGTCTCAGAGAGCTGACTGATAAACATTTACTACTTCGCTTATACCAGTGTGTGTGTGTGTGTGTGTGTGTGTGTGTGTGTATAAGTCTTTGTGTTTATATAGGATAATGATATCATATATTTAAAATATATATTTCATTCTTTTATATCTTTATTACTTTATTGATAGTATGTAAAGCAATATACAAAGTAAACCATGTACATTAAAAATCTGTGTGAGTTATAAGGAGAGTTGAAATATGAGCAATCAACTAAAGTAGATGGTATCTAAGAGGCTAGATGTATAGTAAGAAATACTGAACATTATTCAGCTTTGGCCTGGCTTTGCTTATGGTACAAATATTTGATTGATTTGCAAAGGGGACCATTCAGATTTCATAGAAGGTTTCTTTTTATCTATGTGAACATGTTATATTCTTGATTAAGTTGGAAGCATCTTGGTTGACCCATATTAAAAAACATGCCACTTGTTTTTTGAGAATATTTGCAACGTTATTAACCACACATTTTATTTTCAATATGAATATGCAATGAGAGAATGGTACGTTATATAGAAAAAAAGCAAAATAAAATCTCAGAAAGGAATTTCAGAGAAGTATAAAAATCAAGGGGGTTAAAAAAATATATTTCTATACTAAAAAAAGAAAATCAAGGGGGTTTTCTTTTTTTGAAATTTCCAATACATTCTATAACCACAGACTCTAATTTTGATGTTATCCTAAGTCAGAAGCAATCAAGCTCATCTCTATACATAGATTTTCTTCAAAGATCCTCTCTTTTGTATAAAACTTTTATCTTGAGGGATAAGGGCTATTTACTCAAGAGCCCTTAAATAATTATCAGAAATAAAAAGCTTACAATTTATTTAGAATCATAGCAAGAATGATTTCTGAATTATTTTATCAAAAGCAGACTCTTCTCTATTTTATCAAATATCAAAAGTCTAGAGGAGTGACACCTGCTGTCTTTAATAAAAAATGTAATTTCTAAAAATACAGAACTACAATTTCATTCTTAGTTCTGTCTTTTCTCTTAATGGCTAAGCATATTGTTTAAGTGTGTAAACTGTAGGAGCAGAAATCTTTTACCTCATTCCCTTCTAGCTTTTTTTTGGCTGGCCTAAAAAGACAGATTAACAGGAGGAAAACAAATTTAATTTTATATGTACAAGAGCCCCATTAAAAAATTTAAGACTAAAAGAAGTAACTTTTATAGCTTTGGACAAGGAAACAGTAAATTTGTGAAGAACTGGCAAAACAGAGGGGTTTGGGCTTGGGGTAGTAAATCAGTGAGGATTAACAAGGCTTGTTTATAGCCTTCTGAGTCCTAAAATTTCTTTTTCTGGTGATAAGAATGCCTTCTGCCTTCTACCTTCTACCTAAGGGTACAGGTAGGGCACTTTTCATACGGGAGATTTATTTCCTGCTTTCAGGAGGGCAAAGGGGGTCAGAGTGTTGTTCTTGTGCAGGCTGTTTCTTATGAAATGTTAATTCAGAATAATCAGTATACCAAAGTGGCATATGTCAGGGTGGTTTATTGGGCTTCCTTCAAAACATTGCAATTATTTGGGCTTGGATATAAAAATCAATACTATACTTTTATATTCAACCCATGTAAACAACATTTCAGAAAAGCTCCTACCCTGGCCTGTCTACTTCCACTGACCTGTGGAATAAGTGCTAATTTTACACCCATTGTTTGTAGCTCTGCCCATGTCTTGGGCATATTCTGGGGAGTGGGGCTGAAATGGGAGAATGGTGGTCAATGGTTTAACTTTTATAAAATGCCCAAGTAATGAAGATAGGTAAGCATGTGGACATATAAACTCTGTTACTACCCTGTCTACTAGTATGCATAAACATTTTAAAAATAGGTAAATGTTTTGAACAAAAGCACAATTTCAAGGAAAAAACTAAAAGAGAACACTTCTAAAGTGATTTAGACCAAGGCAATATTGTTGCTGCTATTTTCCTGTTTTGAATCTAGAAATTTAACAGAATCAACCTGCTAGCATAGGTTTTAAATTTTCAGTGAGTGATATTTTATCTGTCATTGGTGAACAGAAGCAAGACGAACACCTCTGCGGTCTCGGGTAACTGAGTTATGGTCAAAAGACTCAGGGCAGCTCTAATTATGTTGAAACATTTTTTTTTTTTCTTTCTACTGGAAATACCTGATAAGGTAATGAAAGAGTCTTTAATATATGTATCTATGAGTGAGTTTGGTAGGTGCTTCTAGCTATTTTATTAAATTACAGACTACTTGAATACTGAGTATGTAAATGTTAAAAGTCTCTTTATTTCAAGTCTCTTATGACATTGCCTCAAAAATAAATCAGAACTTTGGCATGTTTTCCTCACACTTGTTTTAAAACCAGATTACATATAATTTCATAGTATTTTTTAGAGTCCACATCTTCCTGTCCCCACTCCATCCAATCAATATTAAACGTAATACACTTCTAAATACAGAGCAGATAATGATTGAATTAGAAGCTAGCATTTATCTAGTTTGATCAAAGAATAGTGGGCACTTCAACTCTTTTACAGAAATCCTTTCTCTTGAGATGAGGAAGGAATTGACGTCATACTTATCATCTGAGAGTTAGAGGTACCTTATTGCTTTTACATTACCACAGTTGAAATATTTTCAGTTTTATAAAATTGTGCTTCGTAAAAAAAGTGGATTGTGACAATAAATTAGTTATCTCTGAGCTATTTATAAAAGTAACTTTCTTTGCAGGCCTACTTAAAGCACACATCTCTTTAAAAACACATTTTCTTTCTTGCACTGTATTGATGAAAATTGCTACTTATGCAGTAAATAATTCATTCAAAAGAAAGAGGTGTCTTTGATATGCTGACATTATGGTATAGTATGACTCTGAAGAGTTGTACATGATATAGGGGCAGAGAATTGGAGGTTTTCAGTCAAGAAGCTAAGGGTTCGGGGACCAGGTCAATATCACTTCCCTGTGAGGCATTAACTGAATGCTCCTGCTATGCTCAGATCCCACATTCTGATGAAATTGCTTATAGTTTTCTTGATTCTTTTTTGAAGATATGTGTAAGCTTTTAAATTCCTACATGTCAGTTTTTATACTTGGTTATTCTCACAATTATGGATGCTAACTAAAGGTTTTATGTAATTAAATGTTTAATGTTAGCATATGTATAAATGATATAAAAAATAGCACCGCACATTGTGAAAACACAAAATAAACCTCCTTGCATAACTTTAAAAATAGATGTATTTTTTTTGTCATCACATTTCCTAAATTAATAAAATATCTTATTTGTAAATGGAGAGTTGGTAAGAGCTGGGGTGGGAGTTATCACAAGGAAACAAAGCTTTTATTATTTATTTTTATTGTCTATATTAGAGCATGTATAGTAACTAAACTTATGGTGTAATCATTTCACAATATATGTAAGTCAAGTCATTATACTATACTCCTTAAACTTATACAGTACAGTGCTATATGCCAGTTATATCTCAATAAAAATAGTAAAAAAAAAAAACCAAAAAAAAAACCCACAGCAACAGCAAAAATAACTGTTCTCTTGGCAATATATGTCTAATGAAAAAGAGAGAAAGTTGAAATGTGATTCCCATTACTTCTACAAGGACACTTCTCTCAGTAGTTATAACTTTTTAGAACCCCAAAGAATGGAGAAACAAAACAGTTCTCGTTTAGAAATTTGGGACACTAGGTTATTTTAATGATGTCATGGAGATAAGTAATGTTCTCAAAATACTTTATAATACAAAAATTATGCAAGACATACAAAAACATTTCTTTAATAAGAGTGCACCAGGCCTAGTAGGTTTTCTTTTCTTCCCTTTATTTTCCTCTTCATTTTTCTTTTCTGAGGTGTGTTCTTATAATAACCCAAATTCATCTAATAAACCTAAATAGCTTAAAGTATAAAAAAAAGAAAATTGGGTTGGAGGAATCAAGGACTGTCTTTGTTTGCTAATTGGTCTTCTCAAAGGAGGAGTAAAGGTTCTTGTGTCTTCATGATGGGAGATAGCCTCACAATTTGGAGCAAGCCTCCTATGCTCCTACCCTCTCACAGTGACTGGCAGATAGGGGTTCTGTCTTCTTTGATGATTACATTTAGAAGGGGTGATTCCTAGGTCCTTGAGAAGCATCTTGGGTTGTATAACTGGCAAAAGTTTGAGTTGGGATGAACATCTGGGTGCATATATCTTTTTGAATTTGTGTTTTCATTTTTTTTGAATAAATAGCCAGAGGTAGAACTAATTGTTGGGCTGTGTGGTAGTTCTATTTTTAATTTTTTGATGAATCTTAATAATATTATAATAGCTATTTAGTGAAAGATGATTACTAGGCTTAGTGTGGTGATTATAAGGCAAATAAATGAGGAATCATCTTGTACACTGAAAGTAAAATAATATTGTACGTCAGCCATACTTTCACTTAAGAAAAACTGAGCTAGGAGAAGATTCAGGTGCAGGTTTTCTAAAGTAAATGCTCTGGGAAAAGAGAGGTCAGGTGACTGTCATCGGGAGACACCTGTCTAGAGTTTAGTCAAAGTGAGGAAAATGTTAAGTCTGTTGTGTTGGGTTTTTTGTTTTTTTCTTCCTCACAGGACCGTGCACAAAATCTGAATGAACGGCGAACCACAACCACCACCCTCACAGTGGATGTTCTGGATGGAGATGACTTGGGTCCAATGTTTCTTCCTTGTGTCCTTGTGCCAAACACTCGTGATTGTCACCCAGTCAAGTATGAAGCTGCCATACCTGAGTTGAGAACTCCAGTGAGTATACCATATTCTTTCCTCTTCACTTACACCTCTTCAACCCCAGTGAGATCCTGATCAAGTATTTTGCAGACTTATTAGGTGAGAATGGCAAACTTCACTATATGGGTGTTGAAAATATTGATGCCCAAATCCAGTTTTGGAGACAATGGACAAAATTCTGGTTACAATGCATAATTACATCATCTACAAAGTAGAAAGTATGAAGCAACAGCCCATTTTACAATGATTATTTTATTTTTTCCACCTATATCATAACAGAGTTCAGTTCCCAATATGTTCTATGAGACTCTGGAAAATAACTCCAGCATTTCCTAAAATTCACATATAAACATGCGATCCTCAATCAGAGGACACACAGGTCAACAGGATATTCTTTCGCCTCTTAAAGTTCTGAATGTTACTGGAGATTATGCTTAGCGATTTGGAGATGGAAGCTAATGAATCCTGAAAGCAAATATTTATCCCTAAATATATACTTTAAAGGAGCAGAAAAGCAAGGTATGAAATATATGTTTTCTACACTTGACTCTGCATCTAATTTTTAAAATTCTAATCGAGCTATAAATTGCTGTCAACTTGGAATTCACAATTTGGACCTCCCTGGGTGATAAATACTAGTGCCTAAGAATAAGAATTATAAGGCATGTATATATCCTGGTTAGGCTAAAATATTAATTTATCATTTAGAAGTAAAGTCTATCAGTTCTCTTTTAGAAAAGTCAAATTCCTACGAGTCAAAGGTTTTACTAATGGCTTTGTAATTCCTCTGGGAAGCACTAAGTTTTCTGGGTGTCCTGGCCCATGATGTCAGAATTTGTTGGAAGGTATTTGATTTTTGTTCTCAGACTTATGAAGATTGTGGTTTTTGGGATCCTCACTGTATTTGAGATTTTTAAATAATAAAACAGAAATTTAGTCTCCTAAATGAAAGTTACATTGTACTCTACCTGCTTCAAAGTGTTGTCACCCAATATTTTATTTACAATAGAGCTTAAACAGTTGAGGATTGTTTTTGTGTCTATTGGCATAAATGACTACTGGTTTAGTTAGTTTATATGAACAAAAAAGCTGGAGAAAAAAGAAGAAATGTTATGATGTGCATTAAAGAAAAGATAAATATTCAGCTAAATGGATAATTTTTCAGACAGAAAAGCTAATGTAAAATTTGTCTGGACACATAGTTGTAGATTACCTTAAATTATACATCACGATATTTTGTTGAATACCAGTAAAAAGACTCTTAATGATGGTGGACATGAAACTTTTCTTGGAAGGCTTAATTGAAATCATGAGGAAAAATACTATGTTTAGTGTTATTTTATTTTTCCGAGTTAATTTATATAGCTTGTGTACCAGTGAGATCTCAAGAGAAGGGGTGTACTGATATAATATGACTAAAATCAATGTTCAATCTGACTGTCTAACAGTACTTGACGTATTGAAAGAAGTAAAGGAAGACAGAGGTTGCTGCTTGGGAAGCAGAGTGGATTGATTTTCTAAAGGATCTTGGAGCCTCCCTTCTTTTTTCTTCCAGGTTACAGATTAAGCATCTCTGTCGTAGTTATGGACTTTCATGCTAGAGACAAGGCCATGCTCCAGATTTGGAGTAAAAATATAAATTATAATAATGACTAATGGTTATATAGAATGTTCAGTTCATCACGAACTGTGCTAAACTCTACAAAAATATTAACTGAAATCCATTTGCATAGTTACTATTATGGTCAATTTACAGATGAGATTTCTGAGATACAAAGTTTAAGTAACTTTCCATGGCCTTACAACTAACAAGTAAAAGAAGTTTTCTTTTAAAATCATGTATCTCGAACTACATGTTATGCTATGATCAAATTTTATGCTTCATCATCATTTTAATAGATTGGCCCATTCTTTAACATTCTGTGAAACAAAGAGGATTTTAATTTTACATATTTAAATAATGATGGCAAATATTTATCCATTAAAGGGTATATTTTATTGCTGTGCAGAAAAAATGTGATTATGTGTACTTGCAAAATTAGGCAGTCATTCTGATAGTCACTGCATAATAAACCACCAAATGAGAATTTTTAAATTTGATCATAAAGCTGAGATTTTGGCAGACTTGAAGAAACACTTCATTTCTGCTCCACACAGAGTTGGCTGAGGCACCTTGACTGAGAGCCAGGTCCCTCTTTCAGAGTGGTGAATTTAGGAAGCTGATTCTGGCTGTGGGCTCAAGCTCAGCCAGGGCAGTGAACTTGAGGCTTTATTTCTACTCCATGTGGGCCTCTCCTAGGCTGCCTGTTTCCTCCCAGCAAGGCACTGGCTTCCAAGAACAAACTTCCTGAGAGAATTACTCAGAACTTTTATGAACTAGCCTTGTAATTTGCTTTGTTATGTCTGCTGTAGTCAAACCTCTGCCAGATTCAAGAAATATGATGATATATCATCCCCTGATGGGAGGAGTGTCTTAATCACATTGCAAAAAGAACATATTGGGAAGGAAATTTTACTGTGGAGATCTTTGGAAAATACAATCATTCAAAGTGCTGGTATCAGGTTTCCATGAGCTCTTCCACAAGTTATCTTGGACCCCCTCTGATTACCAGGGTTTAAGAAGCAGAGCTAGTTTTTGAGATTCACATTCAAATTGTTGTTCTTATCTCTGTTCTTCCATTCTTTTTTATTTTATTTTCCTTTACATATTTTGCTAAAATTTCTGGAAATTTCAATAAGTAAGATCTTGCTATTTAGGGCAAGAGAACTAACCATTTATGTCAGCTAAACAGGACATGATGACTCTAATTACATACTTGCTGATCCTTTCCTGAATTAATTTTTCAAATTTTGAAGCTTTGACACCTGCTCACCTTCTTTGTAAAATTTTCCACCAGTTACCTCAGTGGTGTTTTTGACTTGAGGAACCATTCTAAGTTTCACTACAATGCTTGCAGAATTTATGAGCTCAGAAAACTTTAAAAGGTAGTCTAATATGGTGTTTAACTCACAAACCAGGATAAAATAAAAATAAAAAGCTACTATTTATTGAAATGCAAATAATCATGTGTTTAGAGGTAAACTTCTCTATTCTTTTACATGTTTTTCTACTACAGAAAATTATCTGCAGAAAAATTAATGTCTTCACAAACACTAGGATTAATGTTATACTGGATATGTAAATATATAAATCTGATGTCTGAATGGTACTAAAGCAATTTGCAGTCCTGTGCTGATTATCATTTATTTATTTATTTGCTAAATATCTCTTGGACCCTAACAGATATTGTATTGTATGCTAATTGAGGAGACTTGACAACTGGGATGAGATAAAAATCCTTCCAATATATTGTTTATAGCTTCACTTTCTGATTTTCTTAAAGTAGTAATATTCTTTTGTGGTTGAATTTTTCTAGTATTGTGAGAAAATTCTGTAGAATTTGGAGAGTATAGGATTCATAGCTGTAGTTTGTCTATTTTCTATTGAAGCACAAAACAGTAAATCCTTATACATATTTTTCAGAATTGAAAAGGTGTATACTGTGTGGTTGGTTAATTGGTTGGTTGGTTGGTTGTTGTTTTTTTGCTGAGTAATTTGTCCCTGAATAGATACATCACAGTATTAATATGATAATATTGACATATTATATATGTTTATGTATATACCTTCCTTTATTTATTGCGCCATGCCATTTTCAGCATTTCTGCATTAGCTGCCTACCAGACAAGTCATTTAGCAGCTAGAATCCATACTGCCATGAGTCCTTCTGCAGTCCTATTTTAAAGCCTTGGGTTGGATACCAGGACTGTTTAGCCATGAATACCTCCACTGTGGTTTTTGTCATAAAAAAACTGCAGTTTTCACGTAACTGTCAAACATAGCTCCTCTGCTTTATTTATGGTGCTCTCTCCTTCCAGGGAAGCTTTCTTAGTTATTACAGGAGTGGTGGTGATTTGCAGTGATGTACAACATAATTACCTCTTGCCTCATACTCATTAAATGTGTTGCAATCTAGGAACTCCCTCCTCTCTTGTCTCTTATTAAACTACTGGTTCTTTTCCTCCCCTTGATGGCCCCGGGTTTCTCCTCTTAAATCATCAATGACTTTTTTTAAACTAAATTTATCTCTTGTATTTATTTATTTATTTATTTATTTATTTATTTATTTATTTATTTATTCATTACAAATCTTAGGGGTAAGTTGAGACTTCTATCCTTTGCAACTAAAAAAAAAAAATACTACAATTTTTAAACCCGCATCAGTGAGTGTTATTTTTCTTCCAATAGTGGTGATCTGGATGCGCTAGATGTGTTTTCTGACATGAAATCTCTCCTGAATTCCAAGCTTCTGTTCTTTTCTAGATATGTTTAACTGTATTTCCCACAAATGCCATTATCTTTCCTGATGCCATCTAATGCTTCCATGACTATTCTCGTGCTACCTCTTGTTGCTTTGGGGGTCATTGTTGATTTGGACCTAGACTTCAATGATCCCCTTCCCCAAACTCAGTCAACCTCCAAAGATACTTTCTGCACTGCCTATAAAATCTCACTCAAATATGTTGGATGACCATTTCCACTGCTAAAATACCCATTTAAAGGTATACTCTCAACTCTGGACTCCCAGCCTCTGGTCTCTTCCACCTTCAAACATCATCTCACTGAAGGAAGTTATTTTTTTGAAATATAATTCTGGTCTGATTGATCACTGATTAAAACTTTTTAGAAAACTTCAATATTTTTTTTACCATATACCAAATAGGTCCCAAAGCTTTTAGCATATCATTCAAAGTAGTTTTATGTCTGACCACTTTATATCCTGGTCTCTTTAACTTGCATAATGTGACTTGTCTTGAAACACAGAGCTTTATATGTATGTATTTGAACTCCTCAGAGAATTAACCTCCCTTTTCTCCACTTCCTTTCACATATTAAGATGATATCTGTTATTCAAATTTCATCTTGGTTAATCTGAAATTATAGGTTTTTAAAATTAAGTTTTTCTCTGTGTCCTCATGTATTCCTGCGTTAAGTACTGAAACCCTCATTGTGTTATAGTTGTTTACTTGTTTCCCTTTCACTAGACCATGAGTTTTTAAATTTCCTATTTATCATTATATCCTAATGAGAACCCATTCATGTCACCTAGTAAATGTTCAATATATATTGAATTGAATTAAATCATTGATTAAAATGTCAAGAAATACAAGTAGTGCACTGAGATACTGGATATAAATATGAATAAACATGGCTTCTGATTGCTCATTCCCAATGAGAGTAGATTGCATACATATTTATTATCTATAATAAATAATATATGTATATGTTATTTATATGCATATTGTTTATTATTACTTATATATAATAAAATATGTTATTATACTTATATATTATTCAAATATTAGCGCACATATATATATATATATACATATTTATATATATGATTTTAATATACTTTTGGTGTTTTCGAATCAGAATAGAATGGCAGGCACTACCATACTTGGCCATTGTCTAGTCAAGGTCACCCTTCTACTAGGCAGTCTAGATGAAGCAAGCATACTGGGCAGTTGCTGTAGAGGCCCAGTTTATAATTCTTAGGCCAGCACACTGTTCATATTGCCTTCCTTCTCGTAATGTTCCAAATATTAAATGACATCCTCTGTCAGTCTTCAAGCCAGTTCTTTTCAAAATGTGTTATAGAGCTTTTTGGGGGCCAGTAATGAGATGGATGAAGAACAAAACAATCAGCAACTTTCAAATTGCCCATAACTTTTCAAAGACAAGATTTTCCTCAAAGTAGGTTGAAAAGAAAAATGATAAATAATATAACTACAGTAAAAAAAAATGCATAATCTGCCATTTTTCCTCTCACCAACAATCATACCTGCATGCTGCCAGCAGTAAATGATCAAAGAAATGTCAGATCCAAGTTGGGAAAACAATAGCTGAACACCAAGAAAACAAATAAAAACTAGAATTCATCCAGCGTGGTCTAGAGTTTGAAATTGTATTACAGTAATTCTGAAAATGGTGTGTGACATTATAGTAGAGCAAACAGCTCATTTATTCTCTTTATCTCTGATCAAAATATATGTTGTATAGGTTCAGCTATATACCATTTCCATCTATAGACAATTTGAAGATATTTTCATTTTTTGTAGAATAATTAAATGATGAAATACAATCGGAGAAATTGAATTTATTAATATTAGTTAAAAGAAGAAAGTCTGCTCAGTAATAAGATGGAAATCCAACTCTATTCAAAATATTAGTTTTTTAAAATAGTGTTTTAAATTAACTTTGGACATGTGTTTTTCTATGAAACACACGTAAAGAGAAATGCAGTCATTCAACTTGGCCTTGATATTTATAACTTTACGTAAACATTTATTTGGGAACTCCCTAATGGCCTACTAAATTGTGCAGAAAAAAATGTTCAAAGGTGTTTACTATATTAATAGGGTAATATGTAAGAAACCAGAGTCTAAGTTGAAACCTGTGTGATGTTGTGAATGTTGCTTAATGTCTCTAAACCTCAATGTGAGTTTGTCATCTATACAACGGGCAAAAAAATATCTAATATAAGGGATTGTCATGAGCACTAGAAGAGTCATGTAGCTCACTTGTTTCTAGCAAATACTAAGAATTTAATAATATTAGCTGTTGCCAGGATTATCATTGTCATTGGAATTTCTTCATCTGGCTGGGTTTTTACTCCGAAACTCCTGGGAGGTAGTAGCTAATTCAAATTAGTTATTGAATATCTAGCTATTTTAATTGAGATCTATACAATAGCTTAATTTATTCTGATTTTGCTAATCTTAATTAATTCAGTATGATTTTGGTCCTTTAAAAGAATGCAGTACCTTTGTTGAAAAGAACAGTAGAGGCCCTGTTTTTTAATAAACAGATCTGGCATAGTTACTGCTTGTGCTGAATTAATTATGCAATATATTATTGCTGTGGGAAGAGGCAGTAGCTGATGTAAAATGCCACAGGGTAATACTGTGAGCCAAAAATATATCAATGAATCACATTTTAAATGCCCTCCAGGGAAGCAAGTATCCTGCTTCTTTTCTTTCTTATTTTATGAATTCAAAAACAATGACTATCAATAAAGTTTTCAAATTGTGGCACAAAACCTCCAGTTCCCCAGAGGTGCCTCTAGGGCTTCTACTACAAATAAAGATAGGGCTTCCACTTCCAGTAATATTTAAAATTCTACTTTTGTCTCACTTGCTAATTTACAAAATTTTTCATTATTTACTTTAATTAAAATAAATATTGTCTGCTAGTTATAAATTATATGGGAAAAATTTTTAAAAATTGAACACATTGAAAATTGGAAACCCTCAATCCTCAAAGCCCAAACTCCAGGATAACCATTATTAATCTGATGCTAGTCTTTCCAAATATCTGGGGCCTGCTTGAAACAATTATAGTTTTTTATTTGTTTGTTTGTTTGTTTCATTTTAAACAAATAAATGAAACAAACAAATGAGTTTGGCCTACATAAAAGTGAACTATTAGATGCTCACTGGGCTAATGGTAATTTATTTAAAGGGATTAGCCTCTGGAGATTGGAGAACTATATGTTGTGCTGAGGGTCAGGATTTTGTGGTCTGGATGTGACTAAAGGGATTGGATGTACTTCTTCCGCCCTCTACTCAAAGGCATATATGAAGGAGAAAATATCTAATTGCCCTAGCTGGAATATGCTCACTCTTTTTGAGTAGGGAGGATAGGGAGTCTATGATGGTTAATTTTATACGTCAATTTAGCTAGTCCCTGGTACCCAAATATTTGATCAAACACATTTGGATGTTGCTGTGAAGGTATTCTGAAGATGAGAATACAATTTAAATTAGTAGACTGAGTAAAGCAAATAATCCTCTATAATGTTGGTGGGCCTCATCCAATCAGTTGAAGCCTTAAGAAAAAAAAGACTGACCTCCCCCAACAAGAGAGAATTCTGCCAGCAGACTGCCTTCAGATTTGAACTGTAACATGAATGAACTTTTCCCTGGTTCTTCAGCCTACCAACCTACCCTGCAGATTTTGGACTTGCCATCTTCAATAATTGCAGCATGAGCCAGTTCTTTAATATGAATCTCTTTCCATCTCGATAGATGGATGATAAATATAAATAGATGATAGATAGATAGATGATAGATTAGGTAGATAGATAGATAGATGATAGATAGATGATAGATAGATAGATAGATAGATAGATAGATAGATAGATAGATGATAGATAGATAGATAGATAGATAGATAGATAGATAGATAGATAGATATAGATAGATATAGATAGATGATGATAGATGATAGATAGATGATAGATAGATGATAGATAGATAGATAGATAGATAGATAGATAGATAGATAGATAGATAGATGATAGATGATGATAGATAGATAGATAGATAGATAGATAGATAGATAGATAGATAGATAGATAGATGATAGATAGATGATAGATAGGTAGGTAGGTAGGTAGGTAGATGATAGATAGATAGATAGATAGATAGATAGATAGATAGATAGATAGATAGATAGATAGATAATGATAGATTGATAGATAGATAGATAGATAGATGATAGATAGATAGATAGATGATAGATGATAGATGATGATAGATGATAGATGATGATGATAGATGATAGATAGATAGATAGATAGATAGATAGATAGATAGATGATAGATAGATAGATAGATAGATGATAGATAGATGATAGATGATGATAGATGATAGATGATGATAGATAGATGATAGATAGATAGATAGATAGATAGATAGATAGATAGATAGATAGATAGATAGATGATAGATAGATGATAGATAGATAGATAGATAGATAGATGATAGATGATAGATAGATAGATAGATAGATAGATAGATAGATAGATAGATAGATAGATAGATAGATAGATAGATAGATGATAGATGATAGATAGATGATAGATGATAGATAGATAGATGATAGATAGATAGATAGATAGATAGATGATAGATAGATGATAGATAGAGAGATAGAGAGATGATAGATAGATGATAGATGATAGATAGATAGATAGATAGATAGATAGATAGATAGATAGATAGATAGATAGATGATAGATAGATAGATAGATGATAGATAGATGATAGATAGATAGATAGATAGATAGATAGATAGATAGATAGATAGATAGATAGATAGATAGATAGATATAGATAGATAGATAGATGATAGATAGATATAGAAATACACACACACACACATTCTATTGGTTTTGTTTTTCTTGACAACCCTAATACAGATACCCTGATGAAACTATGTTCAATGGGCAAAGGTAATTTCTCTAAGAAAATCAAGATACTGTAAAGAAGAGTAAATGGATACTGAAAATCCAAATAATAAGGCAAATATGTAAATATATAACTAAACCAGCACAAGTTCTTGCCTGGAGTCCTGCCATAGCAGTTGCTCATCCTGCTTGAAATCTCATCAGAATGGTATTGAAAAATTGACATCAGATCATGTCACCCCCCTACTTCAAGTTTATGATAGCTTCTTATTAAATGATCATTATTAAGTATCTTCTTGTAACATCCTATATGGCCCTACAGGGTCCTTTATCATTGACTGCTGTAGACTAAATGCTCGCGTCACCCCCGCATTCATATGATGAAACGTAATCCCCAGTATAATGGTATTTGGAAGTGGGGCCCTTGGGAGGTGATTAGGTCAGGAAAATGATGGACCCCTAACGAATGGGATTAGAGCCCTTATAAGAGAGACTCCAGAGAGACCCTTCCTCTCTCGCACCGTGTGAGCACAGTGAGATTGCCATCTATGGGCCACAAAGTGTGCCCTCGCCAGACACTGAATCTATCAGTACCTTGCTTTTGGAACTCCCAGCCTCCAGATCTTGAGTAATAAACTTGTTTTGTTTAAAAGCCACTCAG
This sequence comes from Miniopterus natalensis, assembly GCF_054644295.1. Lineage (NCBI taxonomy): Eukaryota > Metazoa > Chordata > Mammalia > Chiroptera > Miniopteridae > Miniopterus > Miniopterus natalensis. The sequence goes on from NC_142094.1 coordinate 32,230,092, forward strand.
TCTATGTTACTCTATTATAGCAGCTTGAATAGACTAAGACACTGACCTCATCTCCGCCTTCTCCCTCACCTGCTCCCTGACCTCCATTCTGTCTTAACATGCTGTGCTCTTTCAGCTGAGAGCGTATGCCCTTATGTGCTACTTTCTGGAATGTCCTCTTCTGACGTTTTTCTGCAGCTGGCTTCTTTATTTGATTTTTGACTCAATTGTTACTTCTTATCAGAGAAGCCTTTCTGACCACACATCTACAGTAGACTGCTTCCCAGTGAATTCATTAATACATGACCTTGGTTTCTTTTATGCAGGTCATTTAGCTCTGTGGAAATTTCTTGTACATGTATTTGTTTAATTGGTTAATGTCTGTCTACTTCCTGTGAAATATAAACACACTACTAACAGGAAACCAATCTTATTGGCAACATTATCCCAAACCCCTAGAACAGGGTCTCAATGTAGAAGTCTCAGTAAATATATACTTATTTAGAATAAATTGAATTTTTCATTATCGTGCATATATATATCTTACCTTTTTAAATAACTGCATAGTATATCTTTGTATAAATGTACCTAAATGTATTTATCTACTTTCTACTTTGAATTTCTGTGTAAAGTTTTACTTGAAAAAAAGTACCCCTGTGTTAAAAAAAGGCCTACATAAAAGTTATTCTATAAGAACTGTCTTGTGATTTGATATATTTCCTTGTTAGCAAAACCAGTTTTATGTTACATATGCCTTTGTTTACTTCTTCTTGATTAAAATGAAGACTGAAGGACATGATCTTGTTTTTTATTAAACTATGTTGAGGCTTATGTGTGGCCAAAAGATGAAAATGAAACGGGTACTTCGACTCAGTGAGGTCACCACAAAAATAATTAAGTAAATAATACTAGGAAAAATGATAAATACAGTTTGTGAGGTTATTTCCATACAGCTTCAGTTGTTAGAAATCATAGTATGCAGAGCTGGCTTTTTGATAGATCTTGGTTTTTTGATAAAGCTTTTTCTAAAGCATAGTATTTTCCTACCATGATAACTAAAAACCAATTTGATTTGTTTAGTAACATTATCAGCAAAGATACTCAGAAGGGGAATAGACAGATCATGGGCCAAGCAACCGATATCTTTACTTCCCAAATGATGTTAGTTCGTGATGCCTTCAAGACCTTTAGAGGAAATCTTATATAAGCCACTGTCACCTTCCATCTCTGCTTCCACTTTTGGTTCCTACAACCCATTCTTCACACAGCAGTCAGGGTATTCCTTTAAAACCACAAATCAGTTCAAGTTAATTTCTTGCTTAAAAAAAAACTTTAGTGGCTTCTGATTAAGGTGAAAATAAAATCCCAATAGCAGAGTATGGCTCACAAGGCCACACAAGATTTAATTCCTGTCTGTTTGCTCCTTTCCTGCCGGGACTTTTTCCTTGTTGTTTGGAACTTCTGATTTTCTCCTCATGTCCAGCTTTTGCTGTTCACTTTGTTGTAAAACACTTTTGTGAGACCTTCCAATGGTTGACATGCATTCTCATCAATCAAATCCAAGTTTCAGCAAAAATATCACATCTTCAGAGAGACATTTCCTGACAACCTTTCCTAATGTTGATGTTCTTTAAAGAACAACACATTCATATAGATTAACAGAGGGGTTTTATTTGTTTTCAATTGCTATAGAAAGGCAAATAAAATTTATAATAGCTTGCTTATATTTTCAGTGAGATTTCCTTGAAGCTCACAGTTGTTTTGTGGCAACATTGATGATTTATGGTGAGACAATGATATAGATTAATAAATGATGCACAAGATAAATGTTTTTATTTTATTTTAATGAAATTGAAAAAAAACAACTTTTATATCAAGATAATCAAAGAATAATTATTATAGGTACTATAAACATTTATACTGATAATATCAAAGAGTTTGTAATAAATACCTAAGAAAACCTAAACCCCCCCCAATCAATAAAATCTTGGCAGACATCTGAAGATATACACAATGAAGAAAACACTAATTCATAAAACATATTTTAAGGTGACATTTTTGCATAAGAAGATAAGAAGGCAATGTGGGATGATACAAATATGTCTCTGCCAAGAAGCATCTCTTTCATATGATTTGAGGGTCATATAAAGAGCTTGCATTTATTAGCATGGCATGAGTGCAATGGGTTCAAGAGTTATTTTAAACATTACTTTCCACTCAGAACTCTTATTTCTCAGTATGGTTGCTTTGTAATGGATTGTCAGTAATACAGAACTTCTTGGATTGCATTCTTAGGTTATAAATACGTTCTGTGTTCAGAAGCAATTTTATGCCACCTAATGTCTAAAGAGAGTGTATATCAGATTGATGACTCACATTAGGTCCCTGTAAGTTATGTTTTGTTGTATACATTGAAAAGTATCTTATAAAGAATGTGTAATATGACTTTCACTTGTGTTCCTCTAGATTTTGGGGTTCTAATTATTGTTACTCTAAAATAGCAATACATTTCCACATGTTGAAATCTGTAGAGGAATTTAAGCACACATACGTGTTAGGGTCAAAAGAAAGTAAGAGAGCATCTACTTTTCAAATAATTGTGCTCCAGACATTGGTTTGTAATTAGTTGTTTAGAACATGGAATAGTTTTTCTAAAAACAATGCTATTAATGATAATTAGGGAAACATTCTAGAACATATAAATTTATTTTTTCTTGGGGAAATAAAATACATAATAGAGATTCAGTTTGGAATGATGGCAGTAAATTGACCTCAGTGACTCTGGGTGGTAATTGCCTTTGTACTATATACTGCTGATTGGTGGGAGGAGCTCTGAGCTAACAGTGGTAACCATTTCTTAAAGCAGCTTCCCTCTGATAACTTCATACTAACAGTGGGAACTATACATACAAACTAACTCAAGTTCAGTGTTATAGTTTTCTTTTTCTTTTTCTTATAACCTGTATAAAATTGAAGTAAATTTAAAACAAGAGGGAACAAAGCTTACTGTGCCTTTTTTTTTTTTTTTTTTTAAATTTAAAAGTGAAATTAAAACATTTGGAAAAAAGTTGTAAAATTCTCCTAAAGGGTTGTCTGGCATCACAGGAAGAACCAACTAGTTAAGTGTCTGCTATATGTTAGGGATGTTAAATAAACTATCTGATCACAACAAAGGAATCGTTAGAACTCAGAGTCTTGAGTAACACAACTGAAGTGTGTATCTATCACACAGGCTTTATATATACTACATTTTCTCTGTATATGACATTTCATGGCCAAGGATCTAACATAAGTTATTGACCTGACATTTACTCTCTTGAAGTATCATGACAGATGCCACCTTTCTAGGAAGTAGATAAGTAGGGATTAGGGTAAATGTATCTAAACCAGTAAATATCATCTTGAAATAAACCACAGAAAGAATTCTTTGTGGATTCAGACTGCCAGTTGTCATTATCTGAGCAGTTACAGGTACCCTTGTTGCTATGACAAGCAGTATGTTGCATTGATTTTTGAAGAAAATTTAAAAATATTGGTTTTATGTTATTCCTAAGTGGTACTATTTAACTTAAGCACTGCAAAAAGAACCAAAAATTATAATGTAGTTGTTGTAATGGCCATTGCAGCATTTCTGCGTTGATTTGAAAAGGTGTATAAGGAAAAATGAGGAAAGGTCAGAAGTCCAGTAAAAATAGTTTAGTCCTTTTGTATATGGTGGATACTATGAAGCATCACTTAAGTGCATCCCTTCAAGACTGAGGCATTGAATCCTCTCTTCCCACCTCCTTCCCCAGGTGCTAAAACTGTGAGTGCCTAACAGAAATCCCTGCCTCCCTCTAGAGTAATTACCCTTTGTTCAAAGAGAGCACCTTCGCCCGACCCAACCATATGCCCCATCCCTGGGAGCAGTCACACCCAATGGCCTGTCAGTGGGATTCGGGGCAAATGTACAGAAGCCCCGTCATTTGGCCTGAGTGCAAGAAAACTCTGAGTTACCACCTTGAGATCTTCTCTGTTTTTTTTGTTGTTTGTTTTTTAGGGTGGTGGTGTTGTTTTTTGTATCTACCCTGACCCTGTTGCTTTTCAACACTTTCCTCTGCCTAATCCTACTTCTTATATACCTTTATCGGTTTATTCCCTTATAAATTCCCTACATGCTCACTGTTTAAGAGTTTTTCCCCCCCAGGAAACCAGCTTAAGACAGTGGACCATATTTATGTTGATCTGTAAAGAAATAGAGAGTTTATTTTACATAAAAGAATGATGCAAGACATATTCTGAAAACAATTAACATTTTAACTGGATCATAAAACTCATGTAATGAACTTGTTAATATACATCCAAAACCCTCAAGACTCTAATTCCACATGTTTTGGATGAGACCTGAGAACTTAAAGTTTCAACCTTGATTTAATGTCCAGGATGAAGCTTAAGAATTTGTATTTAATTTTTTTAATGCAAGAATTTTCAAATATATACAAAAACAGAGAAAAGTGTCATGACCTCACCACTCAATTATTAATTCATGAATATCCTCACATCACCTATAGTATTTCCTCGTCTTTCGCTCCCCCATTATTTGAGGAACATCTCAGGTATCACATCATCTTATCTGAATATGTTTCAATGTGTATCTTTGAATGACACCATACCATAATGCGCTATCACAAATAAAATAAGTTTGAGTTAGGAATTTCTACTTTTAATGTGTCAAGATAACTTCAATAGTGCAGAAATACTGAGACGTAAGAACTAATGGAAGACTTGGTATGTATGACTTGCATGAGAGAGAAAGAGAGAGAGGGAGAGGGAGAGGGAGAGAGAGAGAGAGAGAGATTGCTCCTGCTTCAGGCGAGCATATCTGACTGATGCCAAGGAGGTACTTAGTCATGTCCTAAAGCACCAATTAGTTAGGCTGCCTCCTTGTAATTATACCTTCAACTTAGTGGATTTATAATTTCTACAATCTTAATGAGTTCTACTTTAATGAATTTAATATAAAGTCCATTTGAGACAGAATAACAATCTTCAGATTTTACCAGAAACGTTCAGGAAAGGTCAGTTGGTCAGTTTCAACCCTTTTATTTGTTATAAGAGTTTCTGTCAAGAAGCCTTACATTTTAGTAGCATAACAGCATCCTTCAACTTGTATTAGTTTGAGAAGTTATCTCTATGTCTCTCTGTCTCTCTCACATTAGCATCACCATCAAGAACAACTTCAAAATTCTTATCAGGAACAATAGTAGCTCAGCTCTCAGGTCTCCCCTTACTTGAAGCATCAAGGACGATGAACTCTAAGAATGATTTTAAATCTTGGACATTTTATGCAGTGTTTAGAGTCCATCTGTAGCCAAAATTGATGTCACATCTACTCTAGATGTGGAGAGACTTCAATTATCTTAAATAAAATTGAAGCCCAAGTTTTTATTTATTTAGCATTTAGGTTAAAATAGAAGTAATATCTGTTAATGAAACTAATAGCATGGAAATTAGTGATATCAATTTCATCAGAATTCCATGAACACAAAAACAACAAGAAGTACCTATAAACGTCCTTTCTCATCCCCAGTCCTTAAAACATCATGTCATGACTAGCCCCAGAACAAGAAAAATAGGCAAAAATAAATTTTGTTTAAAAAAAGATAGTAGATTCCTAGGTAATACGCTAAATTGAGTTCCTGTGATTATAAAAGACCCCTGATGATGAAAACATCAGTAATCCCCTAAGAAGGATTCCAGGCCCAACAAATTAGCAAACAGAGAAATTAAATATTGGGAGTCAACTTTGCGGAAAAATGACCTTTTAAAACACATTTTTTTAAAAATGTGCTACACCAGGCAGAACTTTAATATTTCCCGTATATCTTCATGTATGACAAAGCAAGCAAATAAGCAAAATAGTAGAATTGTTATATGTCATAAAAAATCCTGATGCAGAGCTAAAGGGAAACCCAGTTGTTCTCGGAAGCCAAGTGCATACTTCAGTGACAATTTTCTAAAATATTTTTCCTACTGAATGCATAGATGGGTGTGTAGCTCATTAAAACTTGAAAAAAAGTTTTGAGAAGTCAGTAAATTTAATGAAAGTGAGCTATTTCTAACAAAAGCAACAAAAGTTTTAGAAGTATTAGAGATCTTGAGCACAAACCCAATAAAATATTTAATGTATAAAATATTGTTCTAGTCAGGCCTTATAGTATTGGTTTGTTTTTCATGTTATCTTTATTCTAAAAGAAGATATAAGGAAAACTGTTTACTAAGCACATAAAAAGAGAATAATAAAATATAATGACATGAATTCACATTTAACTTGACTTTTCTTTTTCATATACCAAGGAGTCATATTTTTCAGAGGACTGATAGCACTGATTTCTATTGTAAAATAGTTAAACTACTTGGGTTTTTATTTTGTTTATCTTTTTACTGTTTGATGAATCTACAGGTGCTATTTAAATACAGTATTTTCAAAGTATATAATACAAATTATTTTTGTTAGAATTTAAAGCCTGACTTTTGGCAAAATAGAAAAAAAGAGCATGGGTCTAGGAGCCAAAATGTTCTTTCCTTATACACAGTTTACCCCTCAAATGAATTCCAAACTTGTAAATCAGGGCCAAGCAAGTAGTAGGTTCTCAATAAGTATTTATTGAATAAAACTGATTGAAAGATATTTGTTGTTCAAATTTTATTGAATAAAAATGTTGAAAACACTTCCTTTCATACAAAACTTTCATAAGCAACATAAAACTATTTTATTTGTATTACTTTGTGGGGTACTGTGTATCAGTCACTCTTTTCAGCCTTTATGTTTTTTGGGTAGGCTAAAATGCAGCGATAATCAAGAGCTTGTGTTACCCCATGAAGCAGGGAGCTGGATCCTTTGGAGACCCTACTCTGGAATAACTGCCTACTTTCCCTTTCAAGGCAAAGGTTTTAGATAACATTTTGGATTGTGAATGTTTAGTTGGAATGAGGGAGGCCTGCTGAGAATGTTAATGGTGGTGTAACTGTGCCTCAGCTTTTAATTGTGGCTGACTGGACTGCCGTGGACGGCTCTGTGAGAACAGAAAAGCCAGCTGCCCAGAGGAGGGTGAGGCACATCTGAAATTCTCCACATTACTTTTCTTGCGAAGAACTCAACCTTCAGTTTATGTCAGACCTTTATGAAAATTGAATGACTTGGGTATCAAAAGTGATCTACGGGATAGGGTAATTAATCTCTCAGGTAACCCTTGTCAGATCCTTATTATATCACTTTATTAACATGTTTGTAACACACTGGAGAAGAATCTTAAAATGTGCCACTAAATACCTAGTGGCAAGAATAATGATGGGTATAAATACTGGCTTTTAAAAAACTTGAAGAACTAGAATCTGCTCTGTATAGGTATAAGTGAAATAAAGGGGTAGCTTCTTTTAAATAATGTTTTCACTTTTTCTCTCTGATCAAAAACAGAAGAGATTTAACAAGCATCCGCACACAGACACACCTACTTGTAACTACTTCTCAAAGCATTGAATTACTTGGTCTTCTCTGGTTCATTCCCATCCATTTTATTGAAGTTTATTTTAAAATCTTTATTATATTAATTTTTATATTTATTTACTTAACCTGTGCATTCTCCAATTTCTCCTGGAATCTGAGCATTGAATGATGTGTATCACTTATACATTTTCCAGATAATAATCTTAAGATCTCAGTGCTCTAGGGAGACTTGTCCTCTACACCACCTCTCACCTACAGTAAGCTCATTTTCATAAAACTGCCAGTACCTGTAGTTTTTACACAGCCTGGCAGGTGACTGCCTGATTTATATAGTAGGTATGGTTAAATTGCTCATGAGAGGGACTGGAAGTTTAGGTTGGTTCTGTGCAAAGAATTATCAAAAGAGGATGCATGAGTAAAAAGTGAGAAGTCAAGGGTGAAATAGGGACAAGAAATACCCCTCCTATTCCTCCGCAAACAAAATGACCATATTGCAAGGAGTCCAGGTTTGCTGAAATGCCATCAGACAGTGATGTAATGACCTTGCAGCCTTCCAAAATACTCCATACATATTGCTCTAGCTTTTCTGCTCCGCCAGCCTCTGTTGGTTACCTATAGCATTCACAGAGGTTGGGCCCCTTCACACAGGTTTAACTGGTAAAGACTATACTTTCTGTCCTTTGTTATAGTTTTCTCTTAGTGAGGTCCACTTCTTCTAACTTTATCCAGTGGATCGATCTTCTCATTCATCTTCCAATTTATTTGTCATAATTTTTTTCACAATATCTTAGGGAAAATTTTTACATTCTACCCCAAAAGCACTGACCATTGGTTACCCACAAAAATTCTCAACATTATCAAATACAATTTGATAAAATTTCTAAATTCCATCAACACTTTCATCTGCAATGTAGGCATTTGAACTTCTCTTTGACCATCATCTAGGCTCCGATATCATTTTTAGCAAGATGCTAAAAATTCAGAATTCACTGAAAATGTAATAAAATATTTATTTCCACCAGAATCATCATCACTGTAATTTTCCAGTCATTTTCAAAGTTTAGAATGCATCAGAATTATTTAGAAGCTTAGTAAAGCAGTGATTGCTGGGCCTTAACTCTAAAGTTTCTCAATTCAGTGGGACCGAGGTGAAGCTCGAGATTTATGGGTTTCTAGATGACGCTGAGACCAAGCTGAGAGCCACTGGTCTAGTCAGAAATGACTACTTAGATCATTTACACCACTGACAGAAAGAGCAGATATAAGAGTTTTATTGGAGTCTGAATTTAAAGGTTTTCAGTAGTAAATGTTAATAGCGCTGAGCCTGTCCACAAATTCAAATGTTATGGTTGGCCCTAGAAATTAAAATGTAATTTAAGACTCTTTGATTCTAACACCTTTAAAAAATGGAATTATTCTCTTTTGAGTGACATGAGCATATGTTATTATTTTTAGTACCTTGATAAAAGAATATTTTGATGAGTTACTAGATATTTTATTTCTTTAATACCTGCAATATTACTTTAAATTAAGGGCCTGGTAAAGTTAGCTGCAATTTCATAACAGTTATGTTGTGTTGGCATGGGTAAGAGTTGCAGTTTAATTATAGAGTGCCTTCCTTCCAGATTTATTAATCTCTTTTATAGATGGTAGTACTAAAATTATCCTTGCTGGTGTACAGTTATCTTGGTACCTATTATAGCTAAATATGATTTTAAAATACTACACTGTGGAATATTATGAAATAAATTGTGGAACAAAAGGTCAGCTTCTCCTAGAGGCAGATTCTGCTTTCATTGTGCACATTGAATACATTTTGTTATGACTTATGTTATTATTGACCACATAAAGTTCACTCCTGGAGAATATTCTAAAGATAATTTTACCCTAAAGATTTTGAAGAGGAATTATTAATAGAATCAAAGCTTATGTTTTCATTTAGCTAAATTTTGCCAAAAATTTATAAGCATAAATTAAGTTTTGGAAGCAAATAGAATGATGGCCTTATTCATGAACATTTTCTCTTTTGCTTGTATACAGTTTTAGTCACAATTCCAAGTGATGTTATTTCTGGAATTATTTTCTTTTTTTCACACTGTGAAAATATGAAAGTTGATGTTGTAGCCTATTTCATTAAAAAGATTAAAAACTTGTTGCTAATATAAGAAATTTAGTTTCCACTCCCCACCTGGGAAATAATCCATTTAAGTAGACAGAGAACTCCTCTACCTAATTAAAGACAATGCTATGTTCCTGCATATAATTAACTTCAAGTTTTGGGAAACGACATATTGGCAAAATAAAAGAATGAGTCATCCAATAATTTATAAATATATATTTTTTAAAAGTTAAAATGTCAACCACCCTTGTTTTAAGCAAAGGCATTTTTAATATTTCACATAACTTTTGGGGTTGTATTAAGATTTACTTATGCAAACATTGTATGTTTATAGACAAAGATTTTACTCTACCTGACATGATTACCTTTATATTTGTTATACCTATAAGCAAGCAAAAATTGAGAAATAGGACAATTATGTATTTTAAGGTACCTATTGCAAGACCCCCTTTCAGCAGGATCATCAACAAAGTAGACAATGACAATTCCTTGATGAGGATCAATAGATCTGAGAACATTATAAAATACAAATACAAATAAAATGTAAAAGGAATGCATAAATGCAAAAAGAAGTCATCTACATGAAGATAATATATGGCCACTAAAAGTAAAATTTAAAAGCAAAGGGCAGATTTAGAGCTAGAAAACAAGTGGAATGGATAAAGGCTTTATCTTAGACCACTCAATCTAATATTTAGCAGTAAAAGTAAAAGATTGAAAATCAAGGGTCAAAAGCTGAGATCACGTGTCAGAAATCAGGGACTGGTGAAGACAAGCGGGGATGGCATAGAGAGGGATATGTGGAGCAAAGACTTGGAACTGTCTTCCAAGATAGAGATGCCCAGTTGTGGTTAGAGGCATAGCTTAGCAAAGGTCTTCAATTCCACTGAACTTCTGTAGAGTAAAGCTAGAAATGCTGCTAATTAATTTCTAACAAAAATATAGCATCCACAAGATAGTCATCTTAATTCATTCCTAAAATGCAAAGGAAACATTTAGAAGGAAATCAAGTAGAAGGTTTTACTAAATCCTGTGACCTTGTAGGTGACCTTGATTTTATTATTTTGAGTTAGGTAACTGTAATCTGCAAAATTCCGTATCATAATTAGAAGGTAGGAAAATGGAAACTCTGAACCCATTTTCACCATAAATGTGTAAGAGGTAATGATAACAGTGATATGCGTATGTTTTGCGTCTAACTGGTTATTGCAGAGTCATAGGAAGGAGCACCGACAACTTTTAATGTTTGGTTTGTTTTCACCAAACTTGCTGATGCGTCTTTTTGACTGTAATGGCTTTCAGTTTCTCTTATACCCTCTAGGTAGAAAACCTTATTGCCTATGAATAATGACCTTTTATGTACTTTTGATACATGTATCTTTTATTTCTTTATATGACTTTGATCCACACATTATATTGTTTGAAAAGAAGTCATGTTGTGGTCATCTTTGCTCTGTTCTTTATTTTAAAGGGGCTGTTTCTAATATTTAATTATTATGTTATTTACTATATGTTTTTATAAATACTTTAAAGACACTTATTATAGTTCCATTTATTTCTAATTTGCTAAAACTT